>NC_028642.1:24234868-24266289 GCF_001406875.1 Solanum pennellii
CCCCCCCCCCCCCAAGAGAAACTAGTTCTATGCGTTGAAATAAAGAGAGGAACAAGAAAAAGTCCATGAATGTGGATAATGGTAACTTGCTTGTCTTCTCCTTTCCTGTTTATGCATTATTCGATCCAGGATCTACCTTGCCTATGGTAACTCCTTTTGTGGCTAATCAATTTGACTTACTTCCTGAGATCTTACATGAACCGTTTCTAATTAGTACTCCCATAGGAGACAGTTTTATGGCCGATGGGGTATGTAGAGAACTAAATGTCATAGTGGCAAGTCCCTTTGAAATTAAGTTGGGTGTCATTAGGTTCAAATCTTAAGGCCAACAAAACGTTATAAAGGGAGTTAGATATACTATTCCTAAGTCTAGTTTATGTTTAAGAAACTCTAAGTTTTTAAGTGCTTTAGTCAATTTGGTGTAATACGTCACTAATTGTATGTCTTATAATAGCACTATGTGAGTTAAAATGAAGTTATGTTTGCATTCCATCTGTTGTTTTTGTGTAGCATAGACATGTTCCATGTGTTGCATAATTTGTGATGTGCATTATGTTAAGTGTGATTGAGAATGAAATTCCTCAATCAAAAAAAATAGAGCTTCAAATAATCTTGAATTATATGCATCATCCAAATAAGTGTGAATTAGATATTCACAAAAGAGAAACGTTTAAGTACGACAAATTAAGTCACCCTCTTGGTTTAAAAGATATATAAGTATCATTCGGGGACAAATGTTCCTAAGGGGGTATAATGTATCATTCTGGAAACTCATATGTCTAATGAAAAAACAATATGCCCTTAGGATAGCCTATTAGGGGTACATATGCACCCCAATGCCCAATATTGATAAATATTGGGCATAGTATAGAAAAAATGGCTAAGGAATATAAGCAAATTTTCTATATACGAATAAGAAATATACTTTTTGGGTTGTCATACCCCAATCCAAGATAGATGTTCAATAAATGTACCTGCAATGAAGACCCTAAACTAAAATGCTTTTTCCTTTAACTCACGAAAAGGTATGAGGCATCCAAGTTTCAAGCCTAGATACCATGTCACGTGATCAACTAAAATGATCATGTAAAGTAAGCAGTGCACAAGGACATAGTGAGGATCCTTGGGACACTAAATAAACATTCCCAAAGGAACCATAAATGATAGTTAGTAAGGAAAGTACAACCAACCCATGTGCAAGCACATGTGCAAGACATGTGAAGAAGCACCAAAGGCAGGGACCACCCTAACCGAATTCGGTTAGGGTAATTAAGGGGACAAAAACGTGCATAAGGGATCACTCCATGTGGGGCCTAACTTCCTAACAAATTTTAGACTCTAAACTACTTCCCCAAATAACTAAATAACCTATTACTACACGAAATGGACCCACTAGTGCACCCGACAACCTAGGACAAAAACTGGGTTTACACTAACCTAGTACTAGTTAAAGAGACAACCTAGTACCTCACCTAGGATGGTCCAAAAGGTTAGTTATGGTCCTATAAACTAAGGGCTACTTTAGTAATTCCCCTAGGTTACCTAATTAATTTATTTAGAAAATTAATTAATTAATTTAAAAGGGCTAAAACCAAAACTACAAAGGAAATTTTCAGATTTTGGTTAAGACAAGAAAAAGACAACCTAGTACCTAACCTAGGATGATCCAAAGAGTTAGTTAAGGTCCTAACAACTTAGGGATACTTTGGTAAGTACCCTAGTCAACTTAATAAATAAATTTATCAGATTAATTAATTAATTTAAAGGGTCAAAACCGAAATCACAAAGAAGTTTCAAGATTTCGGTTGAGACAAGAAGAAGATAACCTAGTATTTAACCTAGGATGGTCCAAAGGATTAGTTATGGTTATAAAGACTTCAGGATACTTTAGAAATTACCCTAGGTTAGTTAATTAATTAAATTATCCATTTAATTAATTAATTTAAACGGGTCAAACCAAAATTCTTATGCTAATCTAGTGTAATGCAAGAAACATCTCAGTACTTAACCTAGGATTGTCATAAAGTGTTGATTATGGTTTCAATGACTTAGGGGTACTTTAGTACTTACACTAGGTTCATCAATTAATTAAATTAAGAATTAAATTAATTAACATAAAGTCAAAATATTGACCTAAACCATAGTCAACACCAAAATTTCAGATTTTCAGTCAAGTCAACATTCTCTTATGCTTAGTAAGCTTAGGAGGGGTTTTTTAGTAATTCGTTAATTTATTTATTTAATTAACTTATTAAACCCTAAGTTTAATAAGTCAAGGTCAGTTTCTAAACCTAGAACCCAAGTTCAAACTCAAATAAATACACGACTAAAACCAGAAAATAAGCGTGAGAAAATCAGTGAACAAAACAAAAGAAAAAAACAGAAAATTTCTTAGATGATTTTCATGGTTTGTTCATGGTATCTTCAAAGTTCGTTTGAGGTGGTCTTCGTAGATTAAGCTCTACTTAAAGTATGGGTTACTCTCCTGGACTTCTTCCTCCAAGAGAAATTTCTTTCGAATGATCCAAAGATCTTGAAAACTAGGGTTGTTTCCCGTCATTCTTGTTGAACTCCTTTCCCTAGTATCCTTGTTACGATTTCAATGTTGAATAAGTTAGAAATCATGTTGTTGGTATGTGGTTCTGTCTGATCTTAATGTGTATTCGATTTAATAATGATTGAATGAATCTATTAATTGGACTCATTTGATGCTATGTCTTATACTATGAATTAAAAGAATGATACTATGTTAAAGATATATCCGAAAATGTTATGTATGAAGATGTTACGGTCTGTTGTGCACACTTGCTGTTAATATGACGTTATAAAGATGATATAGTCATCAAATTCTAATATGATGTTGTCCAAGATGTTTAAAAAAACGTTATGTCTAAAGTTATGTTATAAGCTTAGCTAAAAAGGATCTCCGTGAAATCATAATTTGAGTGAATGTTTGTCTTATATCAATAAAATGGATAACAAAAACATCGTTCAAAATTTAAATGGGAATTATCTATAATATTATCTCTAAATAAGTAAAATATTGGATAATGTTTAATGTATAAAAACTTAAGCATGTTTCACATGAAAATTGGCTTATACCAACAAATATGGTTATGAAATCTATGCCCAATTCTTTATGCCAATACTAATTGTATGCCAATAAAATGGCTAACAATACATTGTCTAAAAGTGATGTATGTATATGGATATAATATTATGTTAAATCATTAAAAGATTTTCTAATTGTTCATACATATTAAATTTAAATATGAACAAACGTAGAATTGGCGCATGCCAACAAAAATGGTTATGTAGTTTAATATTCGAAGGTTAAGGACAATACTAATCATATGTCAATCTTATGTAGTTAGAGTATCAAATGATAATATATGCACTTCTAAACTAATTAAGTGAACCCATAATCAAGGGCATGCCACTCATTGGGACAACTCCCAACATGCTCTAAAAGAATGACTTATGAACTCATGAAACTCAATGAATGAAGTGCTCATCGTCCATAAACGATGATATGTACTACACTAAAGTAAGTAAGTAACGTGAGTTATAACATAATTAAAGGGGTCTAAAGTAAGTTACCAGAATGGAGTATTAAAGGAAGTGAGACAAGTCTCACTTACACCTAAGCTACTATGTTAAAAGAATACTCACGTATGAAGGTGTTAGAAGGTGTGAGACAGTCTCATTAACAACAAAGGATGATATGTAAGGAAAATTCACATTTCATCAATGTCAAGTAAGGATGAACAGTCATCAATAGAGTAAGTAAATCTCAACCTAGAAGCAAGCCTCCATAATGCTTGAGTCAATACTAGAAGATAAAGAAGAAATAAACATTCACATACAGTGGTGAGTAATTATGAAAAGCAAATGTGCTAATGTTAATGAATGTGGTGACAACATGATAAGAGGATAATGTAAAAGATGAGATTAATCTCAAATGATTTGAAGTAAATGTTACCAAAACGTACTCACCTATGAGAGTGTAAAGATAATGAAGAGACCAGTCTCTATGTACACTCTAATGAAAGTGTTGTGACTAATGTATACTTAATACAAATGATAAGATGAGAAATTATATATTGATTTATGATGTCCTCATACTAGAAGCCAACTTCCATGACGTATGAGTTGAATGAAATGGAACTTTATACTTAGGACCGATATGCTAGCTATGAGCGGTGATGCCTTCTTTCGGGAAGGGCGGAGGTTCACGTAACTCTCATGAGATGAGACTGTCCGGCATGCCGAGTATGAATCTCCTTAAGTCTCCTAGTCTTTGAACATATAATGCATATATAGTGATCTGCATGGTACAATTCCCATGTACGCTAGCATGTTTTTGGTCCCTTTGGCCGGTGATTTCACCTATTTTCAGTGTGGGTTAGACACTGGATTTCATGATGCTCACATGATCTATGACGGTTAAGGTTAGAGTTCCTCAATGTATGAAAGATAATTAAATGAACGATTCCGAAGCTGTTTGTGCAAGGCAATCAGGAGGTGATATCAGATTCAAGTAATGACATTAGGTCATTCTTGGTCATTGCACTTCATGATCCCGATGAGAGTCTTAAACTTCATCCTAGGTATAGATGGTGTTTACATCAGCCTTCGAATGAATGATATGAATAATGTGAAGTACGAATGAACGAATGAAGCAGACTCTGTTTTTCCTAAAGAAGGCCCTCGGGTTGAGCTCCCATATGTTGGGCCCTCACTTGAGATGTCTTATGCTACATCAATGATTCCAAAGTATCATGTGTATGAAATATATAATATATATAAATTGCATGATAAATCGAGAATTTCTTATGAAAGGTAATGAATATATAGTGTAAAGAATAACTCACTATAAGGCAAGGAAATCATTCCTTAGTCCTTGGATTACTTACATTGATTCATTACGGGTATGGGACTACAATGAACCATTGCACTTGTAAGTAAAACAAAGGACCAAAGGAATTATTGAACTACACAACAAGAAGAAGAAAAAGACCGGAAAATAATCTAAGTATACAAAGAGGAGCTCGCGTCCTAAGAGGATTAAAATCTCAAATCTTCTCCCGAGTTGTTCTAAAATTATGTGGATGATACTAATATTTTGTAATCATATAGAAAATGATTTGTGTGCTTTGAATGCATTAAAATACATCATATTCATACCATAATTCACATCTAATGATTTATGAAAGTCTAGTCACTAGGCTATCCAGAAATAGCATGTTGTTTGGGAAGAGCTTTCTTTGACCATGCATAAACTTATGTGCATGTGTGCAAACACCATACATAGTACAAGTAGAGTACTAACCGCTACTATTTACTATTTTTATAGGTGCATGTTAGAGGATAGATTAACGACACTTGCATCGATTTGGACTTCACCATTTCTCCAAACCATTTGGTAGGTCCTTATGATTTCGAGGATGCTATAGATTTAGTCTAGCCTTAGTTTTAAACATAGCTAGTGGATTTTGTCCCTAGCATTTATTTCGCTCCTTCATTTTGAAGCTTTGTAATAAGGCCATGTTTGGCAAACTATTTATGATATATTCATCTTAAGTTGCGAATTGATTCTTTATGTTAGATGGTTGTTCTCTTATGTTGAGCTTAGTATATTATGTATCTAGTTAATAATTATATGAAGTCTATGTATACTTCATCCATATAAAAAGTTTTAAATTTTCCACAAATTTAACTAGATTCGGTCTCGTTGAATAAAATGCAAACGAAATGACTTACTAGCCACAGTATATCCCCGACACAACCTACATTCACAAACAATAGTTGTTTAGAAATTGAAAAAAAAAATTGGAATGTGATGAATGCAAGATGAGGCTTGTCTGCGACCTCTGAGAGATCAACGACGCCGGTTGTGATCCGGATTCCAGAATCCGGGTCGTGACACTAGGGGTGAGCAAGATATTTCCTCCAATGTGGTGAGCGGTATGTTAAAAGTTTTTCAATTGATGTATGTGCTTTACTTTATCAGAGAGCTACATTATCCTTTGTTACTCCCTTGATATCTAAGAAGTTTGACATTTTACTCAATATTCTAAATGAACCTTTTATGGTGTCTACCCTAATGGGTGAGTTGGTTGGTGCAAAGAGTGTATATAGAAATTGTCGTATAATATTGCCCAATAGAGTTACTTATGTTGAACTAGTAGAACTTGACATGTTTGATTTTGATGTCATATTGAGTATGGATTGGTTGTATGCTTGCTTTGCCTCTATAGATTGTAGAACAAGAGTGGTGAAGCTTAACTTTCCAAATGAGCCTGTTTTAGAGTTAAATGGGGGAAACTCTATTCTTAGATATCGTATCATTTCTTGTTTGAAAGATTGTAGAATGATCTCTAAAGGGTGTTTATAATATTGAAAGAGTCTAAGATTTAGACTCTGAAATTCCTCCCATTGAATCAGATCCCTTAGTGATGAAATTTTCAGAAGTCTTTCGTAATGATCGTCCTGGTAATCCTCCCTAACGAAAATTTATTATGGTATTGACTTGTTACCGGATACAAATCCCATTTTAATTCTTCCTTATCGGATGGCTCCAACAGAATTTAAAGAGTAAAAGGCTCAACTCAAGGATTTACTAGACAGGGGCTTCATTAGACCTAGTATTTCTCTATGGGGTGCTACAGTTTTGTTTGTGAAGAAGAAAGATGGGTCCCTTAGAATGTGCATTGATTATCGCCAACTCAACAAAGCCACTATTAAGAACAAGTATCCTCTCCCTCGAATTGATGACTTATTTGATCAACTCCAAGGGGCAAGTTGCTTTTCTAAGATTGACTATAGATTGGGGTATCAACAACTTAGGGTGAGAGGTGAGGATATACCGAAAACGGCATTTCGGAGATATGGTCACTATAAGTAGTTAGTATTGTCCTTTTGTCTCACTAATGCCCCAGAGGTGTTTATGGATCGCATGAATAAGGTGTTTCAAAGTTACCTAGATTCATTTGTCATTGTCTTCATTGATGATAACTTTGTATATTCGAAAAATGAGGGTGATCACATGGACCATTTGAGGATGGTGTTACAAGTTCCTAAGGAGAACCAATTATTTGACAAGTATATCAAATATTAGTTTTTGTTGAGGTCGGTGGCGTTTTTTGGTCATATCATCTCTAGTGAGGGAGTTGAGGTTGATCCAAGGAAAACCAAGGCGGTCAAAAATTGTCCTAGACCTTTGACTGGATGGTTTTGCGTCTATTGCATCTCCCTTGACTACTTTGACACAAAAGAATAAGAAATTTGAGTGGTCGGAGGCATGTGAGAGAAGCTTCGAAATCTTGAAAGATCGGCTTACTTCCACTCCAGTGTTAGTCGGGTACTAGTGGGTTTAGGGTGTGTGCTTATTCAAGATGAGAAATTGGTAGCCTATGCTTCTAGACAACTTAAGGTGCATGAGAGAAACTATCAATTAGCGGCCGTAGTATTTTCCTTGAAGATATAAAGGCTGTATGGTGTTCATGTTGATGTATATACCAATCACAAGAGTCTCCAATATGTGTTTACTCAAAAGGATTTGAATCTCCGACAAAGAATGTGGTTAGAATTTTTGAAATATTACGACATGAGTGTTCTCTATCTCCCGGCAAGGTCAATGTGGTTGCGGATGCTCTAAGTTTTATATCCATAGGTAGTATGTCTCGTGTAGAAGAAGCCAAGAAAGCCCTAGTGAAAGATGTTAATAGGTTAGCTAGATTGAGTGTTAGGTTGGAAGATTCTCCGAATGGTGGTTTTATGGTCCATCATAACTCCGAGTCATCATTAGTAGTTGAGGTGAAGTCCAAACAACATCTTGATCAACCATTGATGGAGTTGAAGGAATCAGTTCTTGTCAAGATTAATGAGTCATTCTCTTTAGAGGGATGGTGTCTTGAGGTATCAAGGAAGGTTGTCTGTTCCCATTGTAGATGGTTTAAGGAACCGGATTCTTGAGGAAGCTCATGGGTCCCGTTACTTTATTCATCCGGGTTCAACTAATATGTATCATGACCTTAGGGAAGTGTTTTGGTGGGAAGGTTTGAAAAAGGACATAGTGAAATATGTTGTAACGTGTCCAAATTGCAAACAAGTGAAAGTCGAACACAAAAAGACAAGTGGTTTACTAAGAAATCCAAGTTCCTACTTTGAAATGGGAAGACATCAATATGGATTTTTTGGTAGGTTTGCCTCGGACACAAAAGCAATTTGACTCTATATGGGTGGTTGTGGATAGGTCCACCAAATCAGCTCATTTCATTCCAGTCAGGTCTACCTATTCGATGGAAGATTATGCAAGGATCTTCATAGATGACGGTGTGTGTCGCCATGGTAATCGGTTATCTATCATATCGAATAGGGGTGCACAATTTAGATCTAGGTTTTGGAGGTCATTCTAAAAAGGGTTGGGTACCAATGTGAATTTAAGCACCACTTTTCATCCTCAAACGGATGGTCAAGCGGAGCGTACTGTTGAAACACTTGAGGATATTCTTAGAGCTTACATTATTTATTTCAAGGGAAATTGGTATAATCATTTGCCTTTGGTGGATTTTGCTTACAATAATAGCTACCATTCATCTATATTTATGGCTCCTTATGAAGACTTGTACGGTAGGAGATGTTGATCTCCATTTGGATGGTTTGAAGTGGGTGAGACTTCACTTTTGGGTCGCGATTTGATTTATAAGACTTTGTAGAAGGTTCATATCATAAGGAACCGGTTGCAAACAGCCTATAGTCGGAAAAAGTCTTAAGCCGATCATAGGATAAGAGATTTGGAGTTCAAAGAAGGTGATAAAGTGTATTTGAAAATTTTGCCTATAAAAGAGGTGGTCAGATTTGGCTAGAAAGGGAAGTTGAGTGCTCGTTATGTGCGTCCCTATGAAATCTTGCAAAGAATTTGAAAGGTTGCCTATGAATTAAGGTTGCCTAGTGAATTGGATTCGGTTCATCAAGTTTTCATTGTTTACATGCTTCAGAAGTGTATCGGTAATCTCGAGTCTATTCTTCTTATTGAGGTTCTTGATGTGAAGGATAACCTCTCTTATTAGGAGGTTCTGGTTCAGATTTTTGATAGGCAAGTAAAAGAGTTAAACAACAAGGAGGTGGCTTCTGTAAAGGTGTTATGGAAGAATCACCTAGTTGAGGGTGCAACATGGGAGGCTGACGCCGACATGAAGTCCTGTTACCCTCATCTATTTTATAATTAAGGTTAGTTGTTCCTATTAATAATGAAAATAATGACTAAAATAGAAGATTCTTGATTTTTTGTGAAGTTCTGCAAAAAATGTGCATTTTTTATGTCGTTACAGTGAAATGTGCTTTCAACTTGGAAATTTTGCAATTTTGCTTGTTTTGAGTTTGTTGTGCATTTTGACGTGGTGAGTCTCTATGAAAGGATATGTAGCATGTTGATAAGTTAACATTTGGCATAACTTACTCATGTAAGGTATTTAGAGCTCTAGTTGTTGTGAGAAGGATATTCCTCATAATGTAATGTTGAGCCTTACGTGTGGTAATTGAAGTTTTAAAATTGCCTTGTGTAAATGATATGATTGATGTTGTTATGTATTATTGTTGGTTGGACTTCTAGTCTTGAGTCTATTCCTTCCTTCAAAAGATTTTAAGTGTCATTCTGGGATGAATGTTCCTAGTGGGGGGGGATAATGTAACACTTCGAAAATCTAAGATGTGTTCTAGAACCTAACATGAGTTTCATAAGGCTTAGACACTTTTAAAGGTCTATTTAACGAATATAGGTTATTTAGTAAGTATAGAAACCAATATTTCCAAGAAAGTCCATGAAGTCCAGAAACTAGTTCAATGAGCTTCTAGTGTGCCTTAGCCTAATTGACTAGATTTTAGGAGTTAGAAAATGATGAAAATTGTCTAACATGTATTAGAGTTAATTCATAGTTGAAACGGTCGATCACGACACTCCAAGGACCACCCAAGGGCCCTTGAGGATGACCCTTGCATGTTGGAGTCAAAGGACTACCCGAGGTAGTGTGCACAGACGAGTGTCATCGACAGGGTGTGTTTAAATTGAGGGGACATAGATGGCCACCTTCGATGGACACTTCGTCAATTTTGACAAAGGGTCATTTTTCAACTCTCTGAACTTGGCGACGGATGTGCAGCACGGAGTGAGCAGTAGTCGTCGTCTCACAGACGGACCATCGATCGAGGTCTCGTCTGTGAGGGTCTAAGTTGTTGCACGTTTTATGTTGGGTTCCATTAATTAATTAAATGGTTAGTTAATTAGTTTGGATATTAGAGAGGTCTAATTAAGTTATTTTACCACCTATATAAAGTCCTAACCTAATTAGACTAATCTAAACTCTCATAATTCATAAACCCAAAACTCTCTTCGTTCTCTCTTCTTTCTCTCTCCCAAAGAAACCTCCATTGAAAACCAAGATAGAGGTTGGTACAAGGGCTTCAAAGTGTCAATTTCCTTCATTAATCTTCATCATTCAGTAAGGTATGATATTCCTTTCACTTTTGAAACCTCTTTCCGCAAAGGGTTCTATCAAATTGATTTCAAAAGTTTGATTTTCAAGTGAGTTTTCAGCCAATACGAAATTGATATTGTGAATTGATTTATTAATGATTTATTTTATATATTATGAATATATTAATATGTCTTTTAACTCAATAATGTTATATATGAATTGGTGTAATTTGTAGAAGATAACATATTCCCCTTAACCCTAGGTTATGATCTTGATATGAATTGGGCAATGTTAGTTCAATTGAATTGGTTATTGGTTGAATTACTACTAGAAGATGTTATTGTATCAATTATGAATAGATTAAGATAAATTTCAGTCCTATCATTACGACTATTGACTTACGTTCATAACCTTACCAATAGGTTCAAGGTTCCACATAAATGACCTTCTTAGAATCATTTAAGGTCTCATGTCATTCATACATACAAGACTAACAGGCTTTAGAATACTAAGTCAAAACATCTCATATTCATATTCGTACATGTATCAAGTAAGGGACACAAGTCTACCAAAACAAGACACAACAATACTTCACTTTAGCATATATTGCATGTCATTGTAGAAGAACATATGAATAACCATTATCATCTATAATTCGTATTGTACACTACTATAACATCATCAATATAACCATCATAGACTCATATAGTCAAGTAGGAATAACCATGCATCAACTCTAAGACTACACACATAAGGACATAGTCATAGTCTTACATGATCACCTAACAACATCAATAGAAGAACACATATTTTAACCTTAGTCACATGTAGATAGCTATGATCATACTCCACATAAATCACTACACACATCATCACAATATATCATGTAATTTGGAAACAAGGCCATGATCATCATAATATGTAAAGTAATGCCGATGAGGCCACATCAATTGCAAGGAAAGCACATACCACCGCCACCATAAGTGAACCATAAAAATCACAATATAAATCAATACTAATTAACATAAAATAAATATAATTAGGGAATTTTACCACCAATCCATAGCTAAATCATCCAATTCAATACCAAAAAGCCCTTACCCGTGACAATGAACGTCGAATCAATACAAAAAATATAATAATCAATGAATCTTGGTAAATTAAATTAGATTTATCAATCTAAGAAAAATTATAAATCAATTGAATACAATTCATACATCATTCAATAGCCCATAGAAAACTACACTAGAAATCATAAGCATTAAGACAATATCACTTAACCAATAAGGTAGTAAAAAACTAGGGTTCATCAATTACATGGGTTCATAGGTTAATTGAGTTAAAATCATCTAACTAAAAACAATTCAATCAATATTCAATTATTTCAAAACCTTGAATATAAGAACCCATGGATAGATTTAAATTTAGAAAACTCATCTTTTGAGACGTCTTTGTAAATCACTTTGAAGATTAGATCCTTCAAGAAAAGAGTTACAAGGATGAAAAACCATAACTTAGTGATGTTAATACACCAATTTTATGAATAAACACCACTCAAATCTCCAATTGAAGCTCTTCATTGAGTTTTGGCTTCAATGGAGTTCTAGAGAATTTCTAAGATATTTTGTGTTTTGATTTTGAAAAATGAGTTCATCTAGATATTTAAGACTTATAAACCCACGTAAAATACCTAAAATAACCCTAAGAAAAATCCCTTTCTATTATTTTGATGTGGGTTTAATTTACCAATTCACCCTTGCATTTACAGTGAACCTGCGCAGGAAACGGACCTCACAGACGACTGCTAAATGACGGCCCATTTCTCAACCAACGGACCATCCTGTTGGTCCGTTGTTTGGGACTGAGGATGGTCGTTGGATTCTAGGGATACCACTCCTAAGTATTGAACTGGTCCCTCAATCGACGGGCCGTCGACCAGACTACTGGCCATCGATTGCCTCAATCTATAGGGCTGGTGTAAGACAGCCTATGGCTCAAGGCAAGGTCCTTCCTCAAGGGCCCTTGTTTGGTCCTTGGGTATATTTTCCCGGACGTTCCCAATCCGAAGATTTTTTTAATATGAATTGAGGACCTCCCACATCAATTTCATCCAAAACAAACACATAAAACTAGATGAAACATGCCAATACACACAAGGTCGTTTCAAGGAAAACCTTTTGAACGTCATGGACGTTCTTGGACGTTTGACCTACGAACCTCATGAAACTCAACACACTACCTATAAACACCATTATAACTCATATAAGTACCTCATAATCTCATGAAATACACATATAAGCACATAATCACACATGAGTCACATAGGTGACTTAATCGTCGAACGTCTTGGTCGTCCCTTGATGTTTGACTTCCAATGTACCTAAATCTTTACACACTAACTAATAACACATTACAAACAATTTTAGAACCATATATCCTCATTACAAACATGGTAGGCTCTATCTTCACCCAAGTCAATTTTAGAGGTGTCACATCTTATTACTCTTTAGCTACTGCCGACATGTATATTTTGGATATATTATTATTGATAATTAAGGCAAGGGAAAATGGTGAGGATCTATGTCTCTCTACTTCCTAGTGAATTGATGATGTAGTGTACTTAATATGATCTTGATCTTGTTAGGATTAATGTATGATTTCAATTATGTTAGTGTACATTTAGCTACTATCCTAAACATGAATTGTTGATGAAAAAGGTGTACTGATCAATGATGATCAAAGAATCATGAATTGGTAAGAATGGCTCTTTCCCTCTACTTTTTTAATAATTGGTAGTAATGAAGTCTTATATTTCATTGTGTGCTATGGTCCACTAATGGTGGTGATGTTTACTTTATTTTCAATATATATATTATGTGATCATGGCCTTGAAGGCAATTATGTTATGAATGTGTGTTTGTTATGATCACCCAATGTTAAGCCTCATGATTAGTCTTTTAGTGTAGTGGTGAATTAGGTTGTATGACTATTGTATAAGCATGTGTATCGCTATGTTAGGGATAGGTTTAGGTGCTAACATTGATGAGTTGTAATGGTTAATAATACCTTACATATGTACCCCTATGTGAAAGTGTGAATAGCTAAGGTTAGGAGTGTTAAGTGTAATATAAAGTTAGCTTGTCTCCAATGATTGTGTTGTGTGGTCTATGTTAAAATGTACATTGTGGTCCTAAGAGGGTGGCTGCCTCAATGTGTTGTTGATAGTCATTATGTGATCATGTTGGTCAATGTGCACACACTCACACTTCACGCATGCTTATAAGTAGTATAGGTTCATGGTGTCTAATGAAAGAGTATTCTTATATGCACCAATGTCTACTACTTTGCATGTAAAGTATATGTATTTATGAGGTATGTGATGTATCATTAACTAGAATTGCTTGATAGGTGTACTAGTATGGTCAAGGGTATGGGACATTTTCTAGGCATTGCACATGTGTGCCTTGATAGGATAGTTCCTAGGTTTGGTTTTCTATGTACATGAATATGAATGCATGATTATGTTAATGTATGAACATGTGTTGTCTTAATGTATTGTGTGAAAGGGCTGCTCAAATATATGTATATACACACACAAATGTATGATAATCTAGTCAATATACGGTCCTTGAATGGTGGTCTCAAGTGTACCCTAAACTAGATGGTGCTTATATATGCTTTGTCCATGTGAAAGGACTTCTAAGATGATTTAGGTTGATGAACTCTCATCTACGACCTATGATAAAAGCATATGAGGAGTTAACTCTCCTAAGCCTAACTTTGTAAAGTAATGTTAATAAAGGCTTTTCAATAAAGGGAACTTATCTTAGCACCGAGAGAACTTGAAGTTGATGGGTGTCCCTTCCCATTGTAGGAAGGTAGGTAGCCATAGTCCTCACGAGGTGGTTGTCCCTTCCTATTGTAGGAAGGTAGGTAACCATAGTCCTCAGGAGGTGGTTAGCCTCATATCCCAAAGGTCTTAGAGTGATATTTACATATAGTGGATAACTACAATGCCTAATTTGGTATAAAGAGGGTTTCCACATGTACCCCCAAGTTCCATAAACTATGCTTGCCACATGAGATCTAGCAAGTGATTTCACTTCGTATGCTAGCACGTGTTGATGTTCTGCTTTGTCTAAGTAGATCACCTTCCATTTGTTCAAGGCTATACAACACCAAATTCCATGTAGCACCCATGGTCTTAGTGTCGATTAAGGCTATAGTTTCTAAATTAAAATGGACAATGGAAGTAAAGTAATGACCCTAACTAGGATAACCTAAGGGTAGTTGCTTACTGCAGGTGAGGGTATGGGACTTCACTTATGCATTGCACAAGTGTCTCTTGAGGAAAGTCCTACGATGGTGTTCTAAGGCATGTGACTATGTTTATTTCTTTATAAATGGCATTGTAGGCTTGTCTACTTGTTGTGATGATATGCACGGTATAAGTCCTAATGTGTCAACATGATGTTTCCTTTCCTTATGTATATTATGTTGGTCGTATTGGATATGTGAATGAAGGTCCTACCTGGGTTTCAAGTAGTTGACTAAAGTCTTATGTTGAGTGTAATGTGAATTATGTGCCTTTTTATATGAAATAGTCCTATCAACTTTTTTTTGAGTTGAAAGGTTTGATGTATTGTTTACTTGTATTCTTAATGTGATGCTTGAGTATGAATAGTGTTATGAGACATTGTATATACATTGCACCAAGTATCACTAGAGGGATTACTTGGGAAGTTAAGGAATAAAGGTAAAGATGAACTCACTGTAAAAGCAACAAGGTTATTGTAAAGAGAAAAACGCTTACTATAAACTGTGAGTAGGTTACTGTAATGTCACCCTAAAGTGCTTTAAATGCAAACTATGATTTTGTATGATGTTTAACCATGAAATAAGCCTATATGAAGTATATAAATGGTATAATGCTTATTGTATAAAAATTTTATGAAGTTTTCACAAAAAAACATGATGCATGGTTTTTAAAAGGAAAATGCCCTTTTAAATGCATGTTTGTTGCATGGTTGTAATACTTAGTGCATTCTTGTACCGACTCCATTCTTCTCTACTTTCTACACCAAGTGTAGGTTATGGATTCTTAAAGGAGGTATCTAAGGTGAAGGGCTTTATATGTAATTTCAAGCTCAATGAAAGGGATCCTTAAGTTCAAAGATTTACTATGTCAAGTTTATATAAAGTCTTGTAATAGCATAAGTATTATGTTACGATGTTAAAGGGTCGTGTTCCTATTCTATTCTATGATGTTGAGTCTAAGATGGAAAAAGTGACTTAGAGTCTAACTATGTATTATGACTTATATTTTTATATATATGAAGTGATGTTTCTAGCATATGATGGGCTATAAAAGTTTTATATTTTCCACTAAATTTACTATGACAATGCAAAGAATCATAACTATGATCTTGTATAATACTTCTTAGAGGTCATGTACGCCATGTTACTTCTAGGGGTGCTCCCCATTCGTGACAACTCAATACACAAAAATCAACATCTCTATAACTTAATGACTCAATGATACTACTCATCTCATAAATGCACAACTCATGGGGTCTATGCAGAATTATTGGCATTATCAATTCAACTCAAGGACCTTCATGTATAACATATGGTAATCCAAAAATTAGGTATATCATGTTAAAAGGGTTTGGAACTATATACTCAAGAACTCGAAGATGTTGCTCCTCTAAAAGATACTTGATTTTTAGGAGTTTATGTGGAATTACGGGCATGAACCACTTCGCTCAAGGATATTAATAATAATGTAGACTCATAAATACACTCTTTTCATTCTCATACTCATTTACTTGAGTCTTGAAACAAATTAAGTAATTGTATAAGACTCCTCGAAAAGACTCAAAAGGATTTTCTCAAACTCTATCCTTACTTTACTCTTAACTCTACCTTGAATTTGAATTATGAATTAAAGGATCACGATTAGGATATATAGGATTTCTCAGTGAGTATACATAGTTTGGATAGTTGTTAATTAGGGAAGTGCGAGAACACAACTTGGAGATATCTAGTGCAACGTGGAGAGGGATTTAATTTTTTGTCACAAAACAAAAATTGGTTCAACGAATTTTATATCCCCTCCGCGAGGCGTAGACGAGGCACTTTTATAGGGACTGAATTTCAAAAATGCCTCCGCGACGTGGACAAAAGCTCTATTATTTCCCTGATCATTTTGTCCGCTCCCAAACTCGATTCATCTCATGCCCACTTCAGTTTTATGGTTTAATTTCAAAAGTTTCACAAATCAAAAATGGTATAAACGAAACCTGAACAAAGTTCAGTCAACAGACTCAACTATTTCTCAAGAACCTCACTACAAGGATTTCAAAAACCTCAATTATCAATTAAATTCAAGAACTCAATAATAACCTTCAATTACAGATTCATAGTTAAAAGTTTACATGATTGGCATTAGGGGAAAAAAGCCAACACTATGAAATTTTACATACATATGAGTCGGGGATTTTTAATCATTTAGGGCACAATATAAAAACTTTTACTATCTGAAATACCTATTTAATGCTTTAAACTGATGTTAAATTATAATTTGGAACAATGAAGGAAGAAGAGCAATGTAGGGGAATTACCAGGCCAAATGGAGTGAAAAAATCTTAAGAAGTTGAAGAAAAGCAAGTCTCGTACTCGCCAAATCCACTCGACGATTCGAGAGATATATTTTCAGCTCTCTTAAAGTTCCACAAATTCAACCCATGAACAAGACCAACTAAGAGATATGATGGGTATTTCGGGGAGTCATCAAAGATTTTGGAGATGCCAACTTAGCCAACAAAGTGTAACCGAGTAATTTGTGAAAATACAAACCAAAACGGCAAGACTAGGACCACTTGGCACATTACTGACTAGGTCGGCAAGCCCGATCTTTATCTTATAAATTTACAAAAATAAAGGGTAAAAATTCAAACCAAGAAGTTGGTGAAAGGGGCACTCGCTGTATCACAAAACAGGTCGGTGAATCCAGACTTATTTTGTCGAGTGACTACGAAATACCCATCATATTTTAAAGGACTTTGTGCAGTTCCCACATTCTCAAGTTGTGGTTTTTTTCTCTTGATCATTCCAAAGACTATTTTTACACTTTGAGAATTGATTTAGGGTTTTTTTATTTTGAGCTTTAATGGCATTTTAAGACTCCGAGGTTGTTACCTAATCTGATGGAGAACATAGTTGGTAATAATTTCTTTGTTTTTATGATTTTTAGATAAAATCCGTATTATTGGAGGTGTGATTATGTGATTGAATGTTGTAATTAGATTATTTGTGTTATTGTTGATTTGAACTGAGTTCAATTAATAGTGCAATTTTAGCTTAGCAATCTAAGCTTGTTTAGAAAGAAGTATAAGAATTAAAACTATTAGTTAATGATTGTAATGATTGGTTATTGTGGACTTGGCTTGATAAAGCAGGTCTAAATTCAATCCTACCAATCTACCTTGAAAAAGTAGATTGATTGAGATATTGGACTGTTCATAAGTGTTATGCTTGTCGAGTTTCAAAAGAACTCGCTTGATTCGTGATAGGTGATTGAGACATAGCTATTGAACCTAAAGTCTATCCTACCCACTTAGATTCATTGACTTCTAGTAAATAATATTAATCACCCATTTAACAAAATTTGCATTCAATAGACACACTCCCAAGAAATCCTCTCTACTTGTTTGTTCCATGTTGTTCATAGAATTTAACTGTTCACTCTAATCCTTTCATTTGATATCCATTATAGACCCTTTGTTATTTATGTTTTGACAATGTTACAAACAATTAGACTACCATTTTACTTATTAATCAAACTTTTTACCCTTCACTCCATGTTGGATTGGCCACATCTCTTAGTTAGGTTTATATTGTTAACGACTGCCTATAGTTAGAATCGGATGAAGTGTAGTTTAAAGTTATCAAAAATAGCACCACTATCAGGGGTGGTGTTTAGAATTATTTTACTGAAGTTTATTCGTGAAGTAATCTTATTGTTGCTAATTTGACTTATTTTTATTTGGATGCTCTTAATCATGTGAAGATATGAGCGCTTATGGGATCGATGTTGGCCAAGTTAGCCATAATGATGCCTTCAGTAATTAGCATATTTTAATGAAGGTCAGTTGGGAAGTGTAGGTGTTGTTTGATTGCCTCTGACATTGGACAACACAATATTTCTTATGACCAGCACTATGTTGAAGTTGTTGCAAATGAAGGGTCTCTTTTGAGGTCATGCTAGTAATACCCTAGAAAAATATCAAACTAAGACTCAAACCATCCTTCCTTATGAGTAGGATTTTTTAATGAATTAAGAACTTCTTTAGCGTCAGGTCATTAGATGTAGTACTTTGAGTTCAATGATGAACTCAGGCGAGTTCATTCAAGTCATTCTTAAGTTCTTCTTTGTTTCGGGTAAACTTCAAATGACAATAAATTTTAGTATAGGATGAGTGGTAGTCTAAAAGATACCCAATGAAAGATCATTTAATTATCTTTCCAACGCTATCCAGTTTGATAAGTTTCTAATTCTGATGAGTGAGATATTCCCTTTTGGAGATTGAAGTAAACAAAAGTTACCCGAAAATAGAAAGGGGCATTTTGGTATTATCCTTAACCTATCAGATTTAATTCATTTTTAGTAATATTTTAAGGGTCTAATTCTATTGGGTTCAATTTTATATTCCTATTATACACCTAGGGTTTTAGTTGAGAGTCAACGAAGAAAGGAAGAGAAAATAGGAAAAAGAGGAGAGGATCAAGCTTTTGTCGAGATTCTTGTGTTGTGGAAAATTTTCGCCATGGGTTTAATCCCCAAGAAGTATGTTATATAACATAGTGTTGGATTCTTTCACCCAAACATCAATCATGTTATTTTCAGCGCAATTCCATTCTGAAATTTGAAAGTTAGAGTTCTTGATAGGTGTTCTTGAAGTTCATTCTAAATATTGTTTTGTTTGGGTTTTGATGATTTCTTTATATTAATGTGAGTGTTTTAAGGGATTTATTGAGTATATTAGGGTTTACTTATTTTAAGCAGTTGAATTCAAGTTATTGGGGAAGAAGTCGTCTGATTCTAGGCGAGTTATGGTGAGAAAACGAGCAAAGAAATATGTCGGGTTTTCTGGGTTGCGTCCCGGCGGTTCGTGCAAGCCAGTGCGCCCAAAATAAGGTTATCAAGTTTAAGATCTAGCGCAGTGCGCCACTCATAAGCCCATGGTTACTTGCTCCATATAGTTTGCAATCGGTTGCTCCATTTGAGTTCTTTCAAAGTTTACCTTCATTCCTTTTCTATTCTAAGTACTCTAAGCTACTTCTAAACTCATAGAAAACATTCATAAAATGATCTTAAACTTGAATTCATAATTCAAATTCAAGGTATAGTTAACAGTTAGTTTTGAGAATTCTTTAGAACACTCAAAGAATGTCCATTTGAGTCCTTTTGAGGAGCCTTCTACAACTTCTACTAACTTGTTTTCAGACTCAAGAAAGTTAGTATGAGCATCAAGAGACAGTATTCATGAGTCTACCTTTTCATCATGATATTCTCCATATCATGAACCAAAATGATATATAGATGGATCTACGGTAAATTTTGCAAATCTATGGTTTCAATCAAGGAGCAAAATCTTACGACCTCTGATCTATGGAGGGGTTTCCAGGGACCGTGGGTAGTCAGTATAACTTACTATATAAAATTTTTTATTTTATTTTTTATTTTTTTCCCCAATTCTTTATGAGCATGTTCGGGATTTCTACTAGTACTAAAAACTGATGCACAGGTACCATGGCGCTTAAAAAGCAAGTCACATATAGTAAGAGGGGAAAATTGAAATCAGTGGTGCCATCCATGAGGCTTAGATGAAGATATGAAAGGCAGAGAAAGATCCCACATATGTTCCACCGGACATGAGGACACCTCCTACTGCACCTCGTATTACCCGGAACACACCCCAGAAGGTGGTCACCAACGTAGTCACTTTCTTTTAGTGTGATGAGGAGCACCCACTTATCGGGTCACAGATTGGTCTAGGTTTCAGTTCTACAGCTGGTTCTGCCTCCGGCTTTGAGTTTGTCCCTGCTCCAGGGTCCGGTCGTAAATTTTCCCAGCTCACATGGTCAAGCCGCCTCCTCTGATTAGGCTACTAGTTCATGATATGTGCCCATACCACCAAATACCGACCCCACTTTGATGGAATGGGAACCAAATAGATGGTGTGTAGAGAGGCAATGGCAGATCTAATGGGATGCAAAAATTCTAAATGAGAAGGAGAGAATAGTCTGATTTATTACAGAGGAGAGTGGAATCCTCACGGGGAGTTGACACACCGTGCTCGACATTTACCGCCTATTTCAGCTTCATATGTGCAAGTGGATAGCTGAGACCCTAGGATCTATAGCGAGGAGATTGTGTTGGATTTCTAAGCCCCCCTATGCTTCTACTCTCCGAGGCTCGATTGACAAGAGGTCAAAGCCTACATCCCAGGACTCTCTCACCTCCAATATATTTCGAGGCTTCTCGGTAGATATATCACATGCAACTATCAGCATATTCATCTACAGCCTTGACCCTAATCACTGTTGGGCTTTCAACACAACCTAGTTTGACATTATATGAGATTTCGTGCGTAGTGGAGCATTCACCCAAAATGACAAGAAGATGGAGGTTGTGTTACTATGGATCGACAGGCGCATAGCTGCATATAGAGAGCATGAAAAGTGGGTCGCCACAGCATAATTTTTCATTCGAAAGGCCACCTTGAATTTGGTGGCAAGGTTCTTTTGGTTACTGGTGTGAACAGAATGTCAGCAACTAAGGCTGACAATTTGTTACATGGGATATAGCAGTTATGGTAGCACTGTTAGTGGCGTGGCTTATGATGGACTTTGCCTGCATGTTATTAGCAGATATTCATGAGTGGGCTTTCAAGACCTCCATTAGTTACCTATTTCACTTTCTCATCTTCCAATTATTCAAGGATTCTTGAGTGCCAATATGGCATTGCAAAAAATTGATGCAATCTATTGGACACTGGACATCGACCTGATTTAGGATGACGCATATGTGGTAGTACCATGGATAAAGACACAGGTTAGTGTGTCATTGGCAATTATTTGGTTGATAATGTGGAACATATTCAGGGCGATGAGCCTGCCCCTCTGTCCCACACAAATGATATCCAAGCCTCTTCATCCTAGGCCGCTAGTCGGGCCCTAGCTCATCTCGAGCCACCCTCTTCTGGAGCATCATTATTTCACCTATCTCGAGTTTAGAAAATGGAAGCACGGACGGACACTATGATTCACCATGTGAAGCCCTGGATGCAGAAGTACATTGTAGAGTCCGAGACTAGGATGGAGCAGTGGATGGAGACTATGGTAGATCTGATGGTTGAGGCGGTAAATAACCACCTGGAGTCCTTCGAGTTAAGAGTACTAGTACAACCAACCCTCGTCACAGATCTTTCCTCCATTCGGATTGATTTGTCCAATCTCTGAGCTGATATTGACTCCATTCTTTATATGCATATAGAAGATACAGAGCTTGCACCGCCAGTGTTGCCTGCACATTCGTTTCTTCGTGATTTCTTCTTTAAGGACAAAGAAGGGCATCACAAGACTGCACGTGCCCGAGGCACCAGTCTAACTGAACTATAGAGGACACTGAGGATGAGATACATAAGAAAAGGGAGAGAAAGTAAGAAATGAAAGCTCAGAAAGAATGCATAGTTGATGACCAACTATGGCAGCAAAGGGCCCATGAGATTCTTGATGGGCATCGAGTTGTATGCCCGTGACAGAGGTTCTGCCAAATATGGAAGATGATGTAAGCACCAGTGATTGTGTAGTGAGACAGACTGATAGCACTACTGATGGCGTTGTAATAAAAGATGTGGGGGCCCTACTGAGGGTGGTCACGGGATTGTTATAGTAGAGTGCAGAAAACCGGACCCACCCACTTGTTTATGATTCTTTGGTGCTATGTGCCACAGGTTTGCTTCACCCAAATCTATTACCTTTTACTAATTTTGTGTTTATTGAGGACAACTGCACCTATTTTTTCGGGTGGGGTAAATGGATTTCTACTTATAGGGTGTATTATGAGTCCCCAATTCATAATCCTCTCTTGGGGTTTTCTTGCCTACGTTCATTTTCCCCAAGAGACTGCATAACTTCTGTTTGACACACATGCGTTACGATTGTACGTGTAGAAGCATGAGAAATAATAAATCATGATGGCATGAGTTTCTTTTGAAGAAAATGATACCCATCAAAAAATTACGATATGTGCAAAAATCTGAAGGTTATAATGAGATGAATGTGTTTTCTATTTGTATTTCATGATAATGAATCAATTTGATTTCATGCCTTCAGATTTGACTTGAACTAGGTAAAATAATAATATCATAATGGAACTGTGAGCCAAGTGTGTTTGAGAATAATTGATTGTTCAAATAGTTTTTGTGCAAATCTAGAAATTGCCCCACTATTCCTACTATGATAATATACTCTAGAGGCTAGGAACTTACCATATCCTCTTGTTCTAAAAAGTCCACTAAATGCGTAAAATAATCCAACCAAATAAAATAAATGTTCCCGTTGATCCAAATGCTTTGAGCCTTAATGAGACTTATTCTTTCTAAACCCTAACTCACCTTCTCATAATATATTGTGTTGGCCTCGGTCCCTCCTTGGGCATGTTATCATTGACTTAGGGTTAAAGCCTTAGTTTAGGGTGGCTAATGCAAAAGTGTACTCAATCTTGGCCGTGATCCGACATCAGGTATTGTGCACCTTAACTAATAGCAAATTCATAAGTTGAGGGTGGCTATGAAAGAGGAAACCAAAAGACAAATGAGTATGAAAAGGGTTTGGTGTTGAAGTGGATAATCAAGAAGAGGTTTTGACTTGTGTGAAAGAAATTGAGCAAAATTGTTAAAAAGTGAATTAAAAAATGAAAATGCAAGAAAAATAATAAAAATAAAAAATAAAGAGCTACAAAGTCTAAAATCCATATCCATGGGTGAAAAGAATCAAGGGAAAGAACAGAAAAAGGTAGGATGTCTAAAAAAATTGCAAAAAAGAGGTAGAAAAGTGTAATGTAATGCCTATGAGGTTAGAAACCCATTAAAAGTACCCAAATGTACCACACTTGACCTTGAGCCTACGTTACAAACCAAGGAAGTCCTAATGTGATCCTAGAATCTAGTCTGGAAAGTTTAAGCGGTGAAAAGATGAGCAACCTATGTCATTGATCACTAAGTGTACTTTAAATTACTTCTGAGTGTGAGTGTTGAATAAATACTTTTACCCAAAAAACATATGACATTGTGTGACAAAAGGGGATTCCATTTGAAATAACTAAAGAGGTTACACTCTCGGAAAGTTGGTATCTTGGTGGTGGTAAAATAGTGAGTGTTGTGTGTTGATTGGTCGATCTTTGTCATATTTTTATTTGCATGAGTTAGCTTATTGAGTGTGAGAGAAAATATTTGTACCAAAGAATTGAGTCGGGATGGAGACCCATGAGACTGATTAAGCTTGAATTGCTTGATTCTATACAAGTATCCATTAGAGCCTTTGTGCGTTGTTGGTGGACAAACAACAAATTTAAGTTGAGGGTGTTGATGCACCGTGAGTTAATAGTATTTTTTTTATATATTTCACTTAAGAGTTGTGTGTGTCTAGGTCAAATTTGTATTGGTTTTTCTGTGTTTTTCTCATATTTGCAGTAAATATGTTCAATCAAGGAGATTTAGAGTCACAATTGAAATAAATGCATAAAAGAGCATCTACAAAGGTGATCTACGAAGCGTAGGACCATTCACGCTCTGTATATTCATGATGTAGATGGGCAATCAAGGCTTAGAAGAATGTCAGGAAATTCTTTACCAAGTGTGTAACCATGAAGGTTATTCACGGATCGTAGATATATCTACGGACCGTTCTATCACTCCATCAAATCATTAGAAGATTTGGTTCGAGTACCTGATGGTGAAAATTCTAAGTATGGATCTACGAAGATGATCTATGAATCAAGATTAATCTAGGGTACGTATTGTTGATACGCTGAATTGACCAGAGATGTTGATTGTTTAAAGATTGAAAAATTGCCTAAGTCCTGAGCCATAGAAGGGACCGATGAACCGTAGATTGATCTAAGGACCGTAAGTTAGTTTCCTAAATCGATGATGTGTGTTGAAACATTATTTTATTATTTTGTTTCCTGTTTAGTTAGGATTTATTATTCAGGGCATGTAAAACTAGTTTTTAGGGGTTATAAATTATTTTTCTTGTTCTAGTTCTTGACTTTGGAGATTAATTTGAAAATTTTTGTAATTATTGATTTCAAAAGAACGTTTTGAAGATTTTGGCTTTGCAGTGCAAGTGTTTATTCTTCTTATTATGTGAGTTCATGATTTATTTATCTAAAAATATGAATTGTGAGCTTGCTAATATGGGTAACTAAACCCACAACTAGGGTTGTGTGAACCAAGAGCGATTAACAAAGTATGTATATTGATTAAGCAATTCTTGAATAGTGTTATTACATGCATTGATAATTCTTTCATTTAAAATTTTTATTAACGACTGCACATGTTAGAACTTGCTTTGTTACTACTTTTCAAACGAATGAGGTAGTTAATAGTAACTGAATTATCAACATAGATTTAGTGTAATACTATCTAATAGTCTAATTTTGATTGGTACAAGGGTAAAAACTAAGTCATACATCGATGTTACGTCTAATGTAATGTAAAGGTAAGGGTTAGTAGATTATACACACATAGCCGGACCAAGGTGCAGGGTGAAATTCTCATATGTTGGACCAATGATTTAGAGATACCTAACTTATTACTTTGCATGTAATACACTAGAACGGGATTGCTATTACTATGATTACCGCGTTATGATCTTATGGGGAAAACTTAAGCCCTAGTTATTTTCTCATCTTGATAGCAACTAAATTTGACTCTTGCTCACTGATTACTTATACGATTTTCTGAATTTGTTTCACATATCCCCCCTTAATTGCTTGTTTTCGGAAATACATTGTCTAAACAATTATAATTATTAATTAAGTTTAAGTTTAACCAATTTTCCTCATGGATCGACTCCAATCTACAAGTTTTGTTCCTTACTTGATAACGACCGCTTAGGCTTCTTTAGAGAGGTGTAATTTGAGCATATCAAAAACTTGAGTAGCCTATTATTTGCTAGCTGAATATTCTATTTTTATTCGGAGTTTGTCATTTGAGTTACGCCTTTGTATTTGAGTTTTGATGAAATTTGATTCAGTTTTTAAGCTTTGTATTCTTGATTATTCTTTCGTTTGAAGTCATCCAGGATGAAGGTTCGACTTATTACCAACAATGGTTCTCGAGGGCTGACCTAGTTCAAGGTGAAGACTCGAGTCATGAAAAAATCGGTATCAGAAGAGAGAGTTGAAGTGTCCTAGGGCGTTTATACAGTCGTGTCAAGAAAGACCTTATTTATGTTTGTGAGGGACCCACTTCTGCAAATAAGGGACTACAGACATTTAAGAAAATTTTCCCTTCTTTCATACTCTAAATCATGCAATAGTAAGAGCACAGAATAGAGTCAGACCTCTTTGAGAGTAACTTATTTCATAGCCAGTCGTGTTGTCATTAGGGGGTGAATGATCCTAAGGGGGGAAATATTGTAACACCCTAGAAAATTTTTGAATTAAGACTCCAACCATCATTCTCTATGAGTAGGATATTTCAAAGGAATAAAAAATTTCTCAAGTATTAAGGTCACTATATGCATTACCTTGAGTTCCAAGAAGAACTTAAGAGAGTTCATTTAAGTCATTTGTAACTTCTTTTATGTTTTGGGTACACTTCAAATGACCATAACTTTCAGTTAAGGATATATGCCTAATGACAAAAGCTTACTGTAATGTGCTTATGTCTTGGCCTAAGTGTGTCTTTTATGTATTATATTTCTATGATGTATGTGATGGCTTTTGTAGGTTGTATGTATGTTTTCCTTGTGACCTTAAGGTGATGCATTGCACCAAGTATCACCACAGGGTTACTTGGGAGGCCTAAAAGTTATAAGAAGAACTTCACTATTAAAGGAAAAATACTCACTGTTAAGGAAAGTTGGCTTAGTGTAATGTGACTCAAAAAAGGCCTTAAATTATATCTGTGGTCTTATATGATATTTGGCCTTTGAATATGTCTATATGAAGTATGTGAATGATATAAATGTTATTATATAAAGTTTTTATGAAGAGTTAATCAAAAAGGCACGAAGTATGATTTCAAGAAAATGTCCCTTTTAAATGCATGTTTTTGCATGGGTTCCATACTTAGTACATTCTTGTGCTAAATCCATTCTTCTCTACTTTTTACACAAATTGTAGGTGATAGATGCTTAAAGGATGTTTCTTTGATTTAGGAGCTTTATATCTGATTCCCAAGGTCAAGGAAAGGAATCCTTAAGTTCAAGGATGTCCTAATGTATAGCTTACTGTAAAGTCTTATAAGTTGTATAGTTAAGTATTATGTTATAAGGTCCATGTCCCAATTGTACTCTTATGTTGTTGTATCTAGGATGGCAAAGAGACTTTAGTTCTAAATATGTACTTATGATATTTTATATTTATATGAAGTTTCTAGCATATGATGTGCAATCAAAAATTTTAAATTTTCTGTTAAATTTACTATGATAATGCAATGAATGATAACAATGGGCTTGTATAAGACCTTCGAGAGGTCAAGTACACCATGTTACTTCTAGAGTGTGCTCCCCCGATGTGACAAATGTGGTATCAGAGCCTGAGGTTTATGCCAGTGGTTTTAGGTTCTAAAAGTCGCCATATTGCTCATGTGTAGTAGAGTCTTGTATCATTGGTGGTGACTTGCGACACATTAAATGGTACGAGAGGCTATAGGACAATTTCCCTTTTCCATCATTCTCATGTCGTGCCATAAAACTTAACTCTATAAGATCTCTCTCTTATGTTATTTTGTCCGATGGTCTTTTAGATGTGATTGCTTGGATGAGATTTTATCTCTATTGTTGAGGGAGCAAAGGTGAGTTTTGATGCATATCTTGATTTTATGGTTGGATGAATATGTGTAAAGGTGTCTTTTGGCATATTTGAAGATGTGATGTCATTTATGGCTATACATAAAATTTATGTGGAATAGCATGTTATGTTGAGAAATGTATGTCATGATATAGTTAAAGCATGTTATAAGTTATTATGGTTAAAATGAGTTTCTTTTGGAATGATGTGTTACGATATGGTTTTGCTTGATGGTAGACTAATATTATAATTTGATCTTGAAATGCTTAGTGACTACCTATGGAAGCATGCTATCCTACGAATATGTGCTTAAAAGTGTTCAATATTTCCCTTTGTATAGATGTGAACCTTGATAAGTTGCCTAGTATGGATTGTAGTTCATTGTATAGACTTGATCCTAGGTGTGAAGGTAGTATGCATGCTTATGCAGAAGGAGTTGGTAAAGTTTTGTATATCATATTGTCATGTTTTTCCCATCAATTAGCTAAATGTTGCAGTTTTGGAACTTTGAAGCATGTTCACTGTAATGCTTGGCAGCTTACCGTAATATTTTTGGCAAAATTGACTAAATTGTTCTTTGATGGGAAGTTATTTAAATATGTATATAATTGATGCATATGAGCATGATAATGAATGTAAAAAGGAGATTTTCTATTTGGTATGAAGAATGAGAGTATTATGGCATGATGAATTATAGATTCTAACTTCTTATTGTGTTGTGAGTCCCTTGATGTTGTGGAATTGATGTTTCCCCTAGAATTTAGGGTAGTTTTCTTATCTTTGTAGAGTAATGATGTGGGTTTGATTGACCTAGAATTTAGCTTACTTTAATCTTGAAAGAAAAGAAAGAGTCCTTATGGCTAAGTCTCCTTGTTGTTTTCCCCTAATGATGTATGACCTTGGTGTCTATTGTATTTTTTAAGAACTTATGTGGTTGAATAGTATGACCTAACTTGATGATTGGAGGATAATTTGGCTAAAATGATAAGGGTTAGAATACCTTGGTGTTCCCATGTTGACTTAATGTAATTCCTTCTGAAGTGTAAATCAATTTTAAGTGATGAAAATGAGGGTTGTTAAGTTAAGATCCTCTTGAGGTTGGGTTAAGTTGCTTTTAATTGGATTTACCCTAAGTTGGGGATTGTAATGGGAGTAGTAAGGTTGTAGATATTTCTATCTTATCCTTATATGATTTCTTGAGCTTGAAACTAATGACTTCTTAGTAAGTTTGTTCATGATATGAGTTTTGCATAAAGTATAAATAGCATGACCTCTATATGTTGGCATGTCTTGATTGACACTATCTTGAGAGTATTTTGAAAATTCCAAAGTACTTGAAAGGAAATTTTTTAATTAACTTCATGGTTTTCTCATGTTGATTGTGCATCTTGATATGCTAGTTGTGCATTTAAATTCATGAGATAAGGTAAGAAGCATGTTCGGAGTCACTCTTAATGGGTAATGTTTAGCCTTATAATGAGAAATTGAGCCTCTTTAAAATGAAAAATGTTGTATCTTCAAAACTATGTGACTAGTATGGTTTGGAAAGCATGATTTTAGGACAACTTTTGAAAAGTGAAGGCATGTCAAGATATTGTCCTTGTAAGTTTGGTGCATTAACTTCTATATGATGATTTTTTGAATGTGATGAACTGCTCTATGATGCATTGAAGTCCTTGTTGTGATTAAAGTGTTCAAAGTGTTATTCGAGAACAAATGTCCCCAAGTAGGGGATATTGTAAGACCCCCAAAATGAGTTAGGGTGTGTAGAGCATAAGATGTTCGTAATAAGGGTCTAAGATCCTAAAATGGCTTATAATATGGTTTTGAGGCAGTGTGTAGAGTTTGAGGTGATTTGGAAGTGAAATGTCAAAGGACGATCAAGACGTTCGACGACTAGTCATCTATGTGCCTCACTTGTCTATATGTGATTATATTTGTATGTCATGAGATTTTTAAGTCTTAATATGAGTTATAATGATATTTATTGTCATTATATATAGTTTCACGAAGTTTGGAGGTCAAACGTCAAAGACGTTTGAAAGTTAGTCCTTGAGACGTTCAAGTATGTCGTAATGGGGCCTAACATGTTTCTACGTGTTTTATGTGTGAATTTTTGGGTGAAACTTGCATGGAAGTTCCTTAACTTGTCAATGTGAATATTTACTTTGGAAACGTCCGGGTACGACTTCTCAAGGGTCCCGTAAAAGGGCCCACAAGATGGACCCAATGGATATCGAGACACTGCCCATCGACGATCCAAACGACACCCCGTTAGTGGACTGACGCCCCGTCGATGGGGAGGCATCAATGGGAACTTATCCTGGAGAAGGTTTGGCCTCATGACAGCCTCAGAACCAATTGACGGAGGGCATAGAACGGCTCGTCGTTGGGTTTGTCAGTGCAGGCTGGTGCATCACTGTCCTAACCTAACCCTACTAGGTTTATTTAGTGATATTTGGGTGTATTTAAGGGATCCAACACGTGATAAACCCATTCCTATTCAAATTCAGACCAAATTAGACTTTCCCTCCAAAAATATTCTCCCTAGAAACCTCCATTGAAGGTGAAGCGCAAGAACATCTTGGATCTTGGATATCCATAGATTATTCATGAAGTTTTAGAGGTTTTCAAACAGGAAAAGGTATTTGATCCTTCTTCTCTAAGTAACCTTTCACTTGGAGAGTTCTTCTCAAAGTTTTTCAATGAAGTTTCATGATCAAATCTCTTCTTCTTCAATCTAGGCATGGGTTCTTTCTCAAAACGTTTTCATGGCTTAATCATGATGAAGTGATGATAATGTGATGGTTTTAACGTGAAAAACAATCCAATTGCATTATGAACCCATGTCCCTTCCAAAAATCGATTTAGCCCTTGCATGCGCATTGTGATCATGGTTTGTTATTGATTGAATTGTGATTCTATTACGTTGAATTAGTTATATCTACTATTGTTTATGTGAATTGATGATGAATTGATGATCAAGGATATGTGTTGATCAATGTATGAAGATTTGAACAAAACTAGTCTATGTTCAATGTATTCATTATAAGTTTGGGTTCATGGTGATTGTTGTAAGATTTTTGATGATGTTAACTTGCTTGTAGCTACTGCTTTAGGTTAATATCATGATTGAATTATGGATAGGAATCTTGTATGATCAAATTAAGGAAGGATTGTCTTGAAATGATCTAGCCTCTTCTAGTCTATCAATTGATAATATTATGTATATGATGTGATCTCGATTTTAGGTTAGACAAAGCATGATTTGTTTTGCTTAATGATCTATTTAGATACCGCCTAACATGTACATTATTCTTAAAATATGATTGATGATCAAGGCCTTAGGGAATTAGTAGTATTGCCTATTTCCTCTACTCTCTCTTGTATGGATAGTTTAGTGCCTATGTTGGTATCTCAATCTTGTAGGGCTTTAAGAATGATTTTTTTAGGTTAAGTTTATTCTTAGATACTTCCCTAGATTGATATTATTGATGAAATATAATCCATAATCCATGCAAGTGAAATTGGTTAATGGTTTATGTCCTACATTCTAGCATGTTAATGATGTGTTGTGCTAGTTTGTAGCATGGCCTTGTAGTAGCTTATGCGAGACATCATATATGATTATTATGTTTTAGCTACTTCCCTATACATGTATTGTTTATGAAAAGAGTGTATTGATCAATGTTTATCAAAAGGGATTATGAATTGGTAAGTCTAATCTTCCTCTCTACTTTGCTATATTATGGTAGTAGATGAAGCCTTGTACGGCATTGTGTTGTATGGTCCACTTACGGTGGATGATTTTAACTTATTATCTATAAATATATATATATATATATAAATATATA
>NC_028642.1:24266461-24278332 GCF_001406875.1 Solanum pennellii
TATATAAATATATATATATATATATATATATATATATATCTGTGTGTGTGTCTGTGTGTGTGTGTGTGAGATCATGGACTTGAAGCCAATTATACTATGAATGTGTGTTGGGGATTAATCACCCTATGTGAAGACATGCCATGAATATGACTTATATGCTATGATGTTAATTATATGATATGACGAAGTATGAATGTGCATAGTGTCTTGGAGTGTTGATATGAAAGTATTGCTCATATAGGTACACCTACAGACTTATGCATTCATATATGAACATGTGTGACATTTATGTGTTATGTGAAAGGTTTGCTCACATACAAGTACACACACATGTATGATGATCTAGTCAATAGAGGAGCTTTTGAAAGGTGTTCTCAAGACTATCCTAAACTAGATGAATGCTTACATATGCTATGTCCATGTGAAAGGTTTTCTCGCATGATATAGGTTGATGAAAGGATTTTTCATCTATAACCTATGAGTTAATCATATTGGGAGTAAATCTCCTAAAGCCTATGTTTTATAAAGTAATGTTTAAAGGCTTTTAATAAAGGGAACTTAGCTTAGCACCGAGTGAACTTGACATTGGGAGGCGTTGACTTCCCATAGAGGAAGATTCACCCTATAGTTCCACGTATGGTGTTAACTCCCCTATGAGGGATACTCATCCATTAGATTTCCACAAGAGGAGGCCCCATTGTCAAATGGTGAGTAGAGGGATTATACCTATATCTTAGTTCTTGAACTATGTTGCCGCATAGGATCTAGCAAGTGATATCACCTAACATGCTAGCATGATACTCATGTCTTACCTTGGTAAGTAAGGCACCCTCTTTGGTGTGAGAGGATGACATCAAATTCCATGTTTGGCTTACATGGTCTTATTGTCGGTTAAGGCTATAGTTTCCCTAAAGTAAAAGGGACAATGGAAGTAAAGTAAGGACTCTAACTAGGATAACCTAAGGGTAGTTGCTTAGTGTAGGTGGGTGTATGGGACTTCACCTATGCATTGCACAAGTGACACTTGAGGGAAATCATAGCAAGGTTCTCTAATGCATGTGGCTATGTTTACGATTCCCTTGCATGACATTGTGTTACTGTCTATATGATGAGATGATATGCATGATATGAAGTCTAATATGATTATGTGACTAAGGTCCTATGTGAAACAAAATAAGTATATATGCATAATGACAAGAGCTTACTATAAGGTGCTTATGTCTTGGCCTAAGTGTGTCTTTCATGTATTATACTTCTATGATGGTATGTGATGGCTTATGTAGGTTGTATGTATGGTTTTCCTTGTAACCTTAAGGTGATGCATTGCACCAAGTATCACTAGAGGGTTACAGGCGAAGCTAACGAGTTATAAGAAGTTCTTCACTATTAAACGAAATATACTCACTGTTAAGAAAGGTTGGCTTACTAATGTGACTCAAAAAAGGCCTTTAATTCTATGTGTGATCTTATATGATATTTGACCTTTTAATATGTCTATATGAAATATGTGAATGATATAAATTTATTATATAAAGGTTTGATGATTTATTCAAAAAGGCACGAAGTATGATTTTAAGAAAATGTCCCTTTTTAATGCATGTTTTTGCATGGTTGCCATAGTTAGTACATTCTTGTGCTAATTCCATTCTTCTCTACTTTTTATACGAAATATAGGTGATGGATTCTTAATGGATGTCTGTATGATTGAGAAGCTTAATGTGATTCCCAAGTTCAAGGAAAGGATCCCTTAAGTTCAAGGATGTCCTAATGTATAGCTTACTGTAAAGTCTTATAAGTTGTATAGTTAAGTATTATGTTATAAGGGTCATGTCCCTATTGTACTTTTATGTTGTTGTGTCTAGAATGTCGAAGAGACTTTAGGTCTAAATATGTACTTATAGTATTTTACATATATATGAAGTGAAATTTCTAGCATATGATGTGCTATGAAAAGTTTTAACTATTACAATGCAATGAATGATAACTATGGGCTTGTATAAGACCTCCGAGAGGTAAAGTACGCGATGTTACTTCTGGGGGTGCTCCCCGGATTTGACACTTTCACACCCTGAGCATCCGCCCTGGGTGTGGCCGACACTCAATGACCATTGATGGCCTTGAGAGGACCCTTGAACTAGTTTACTTAACTCAGCAGATGCCTCTATAATACTAAGAGGAATGTTGGGAAAGACCCCACAACATACTATAAGAGAAAGATTAAAAGCGAATAAAAGTGTCCTATAGAATGCAAAGAGGCTCAACAATGCAAGGAGGCTCAACAATGACTCTGAGTGCTCAACTAGATCAACGAGGCGTTGGATGAAGCTAATCATGATTACCTATGTTTGCATCATAAGACGATGTAGGCCAACCAGCATCAGTACATTGCATGTACGTATGCGAGATGGAATGCTAACATCAACTTAAGCTTGAAAAGAGTAAGAAGGAACACTTACCTTGGCTCTGCTTAACTCATGAATAACTTGACTTACTATAGAGCAATAAGCCACATGCAATATATGTAAAATCTTGTGAAATAAGGAAAACACTTAGTTCGTTAAAGAAAAATACAATAACAAACTCAAGTTTACTCATATATGAAGTAATATAGTTTCTGTGGGAGATTCTCTAACCGACAGCCATAACTATGAGCCAAAGTTATGGTACGACGTCTTACCTCACGTAGCAAGAGGACTACCTATACCTTGCCGTCTGTATAGAATCTAAACTACTAAGTGGATCCACTAGTCTATGCTAAAAAGCACTAAGGAATCATCTAAAAACTATGACCTTTCTTTTGTCCATGTTGGCTACATTGTTTATGGGGACTTGAGTTAATATGAACTTGTGTCCACATATTGATGCTCAATACTACTCCAAATAATACTTAGCTCTTATGATTTTAAAACAACTTCTTCTCAATTTTGACGTAATTTCTCAAACATAGAATTAAAATCTCTCTTGGAAATCATAGTTTCCCCTTTCCTAGAAAAGTCTCTGTTGGAAGTCTCAGCTTCCTTTCTTGCCCAAAATATGAAAACACTTACATGGGTACATCACTTATAAACTAGTAAGAAAAGGTGGAGAAAGAATGGGGTGAACTAGCGTCCTTAGCGCTATGAAAGGCATGGGGTGCCCGGTCCCAAAGTTAAGAGGCCAAGTTGGGTCGTTCTGGCTCACACGGCTCTCCAAGGCCCTACATACAGAGATTGTCATGTGGGTCTATGAGCGGCGCGTAGCCCCAACCCCTATACCCAGGTGTTCTCGACTTTTGTCCTGTGTTTTTCAGGTTTAAACCCTCTAAACTTGCATAGTTACTTTCCAAAACACTTAGGATCATTAGTACTTGAAATACCAAATAGATTTGATTCGAAAAACAACCCAGAAGAATGAATTAAATCAACACTAGGCATTCAACAACTCAATCAACAAGAATTCAACAATGTTCCTCAAGAACTTCACTTTTTATCATTCAACCAACTCGAAAATCAATGAATTGAAGCAATTTTTGTGTGTGGTTTAACTAGCCCAACATATTAAATGATATCACATACCTTGATAGTGATCACCCCCGATGAATTCCACTCGCAAAGCTTGATGTTCTTGGTGAATTCTTGATTTCTCTCCCTTTCTTTCTTCTTTTCTCTCTTCTGCAAGACCTAAGCGTAAATATAAATTTTCCAAACTTATATAAGACATGTTTTTACCCCAATAAATCCCTAAAAGAAAATAGGGAATTAATTAGTGCAAAGGCTAGTTTTCCCTTGCCTAAATTCAGAATGAGACTTTCCTGAATCCAACAACCCAACTTCCAAAGGGAATAACTCACTCATTCGATATCAAAATCGTGCAAACTTGGCGAATTTGGAAAGATTATTCCAAGATATTTCCACCCATATCCAGAAGCACCTCTAACGCATCTTGAACTAGAATTTATGGCAATTTGAAAATGACCAAAACTCACTTTCTTAACTTAGAAAGTTTTTCTAGATTTTCCGTTTTCTTTCCAAGAAGTATTATTTTTAGTTTCTTAGATTATTATCATTTATTTAAAGTTGTGAGATGTTATATATCAATACATTGAGTTGTTATCTAAAATTTACATCTTTCCATATATATTGCATCTTTTACAATTGTTTTATCCTTAAGTATCATGAGTTGAGTATCTTGAGTTAATCTGATGTTCATTGTGTCAAGTACCATATTGTTGAGCTTCTCTGAGTTTAGAACCTCATTTCTGAGTTGAGCATCCTTGAGTAATTCTAAGTTGAGTATGTTTGAGTAGTTTTGAGTAGCCTTGAGTATTCCTTATGTTTAGATGAACCATGTTTCTTTTAATTGAGTGAGTTAATAAGTGGTAAGTATGTTTCCTTTTTATCACGTTCAAACTTATGTTTATGCTTTCAAATTCCCCTTATATTCTTGTATATTTCATGTAGTGAGCCATTTGGACTGCATCCTTTCATGATGTAGATTTAGGTAATCATGCTCATCAACAGGAGCTTCTTTGATAGCACATGGAGTTTGAGTTTGCTATGATGAGCCTCCTTTCTTCCAGAGGATTTCATTTAGTTTTCACTTTTATCATAAGTTGTGAGTTTTTTCGTGACTTTCATCTTTGTCATTTAGAGGCTTCATAGATAGAAAGTAGAGTTTGAGAAGTCTGTTTCAATTATCTTATCAAACGTATTAAATACTTGAGTTTTCTTTTGTTTTCTAGTTGAATATTTTATTTGTATTCAGAGTTTTTCATTTGAGTTAAACCTTTATATTTGAGTTTTCATGAAATTTTATTCAGGTTTGAAACATTTTATGCTTGAGTTAGTCTTCAGCTTGTAGTCAGCATGGTTCGGGTTCGCTTGGGGACCAACAATGGATCTTGAGTGCCGGCCACGTCAAGGGTGTAGGGGCAGGTCATGACAATGCAACTAAGGATCCTCGTGACAACATTTGGAAGTTTATGAATGTGTGTGGTCCATTTTCCTTCAATAATATAACACAAGACTATGTACGACTATTGTTGTTTCCATTTTCTCTAATGGGGAGGCAACAAAGTTTTTTGTTGAGTTGCAAAGAGACTCAATTAATTCTTGGGAGGAGATCATCCAGGCATTTATGTAAGGTTTTTCCCTCCCTCGAAGTTGGTGAAGTTGAGGGACCATATTCGGAACTTAAAGCGAGTGGATGGGGAACCACTTCATGAGACAGGTTGAGGATTCAGAAGTTGTTGCTCTAATTTCCAACTCACTGACTCCCAAAGTTTGTTATTAAAATACTTCTGAGCCTACACTCAGTCAACAAAGATGTGGATAATTAGATTTTTCGAGGAGGAATCATGCAACGATTGTTTGATATAGCATCAATTCCTCTTGATGAGATAACAATAATAAACTGTGTTTGGTACACTAGAGAATATTAAGTGTCTCCTTTGAGTTTTTGATGAAAAAAGAACAACTGGAGAAAAACCAAGAGCGCGATCAAAACATGGACAAGATAATGTCCCAAATGGAAATTCTAAAAATAGGTCATGGGGAGTATTTGAGAAAACAAAGAGGTTCAAAAATTCTCAATACTAGAGGAGGGTTCTTGCGCGGGCTCTTTAATGTCGACTCGGAAACAAGGTTGGACCATACATAGTAAGGATGGAAGGATAAGAAACAATCAAGATTTGTTTGACAAAAATAATTTTTGTAAGAAATAAGAGGACTATGATGGGTGTTACATGCACATGGGTGATAGCTCAGGTTCTAGGGACAATTCTTGAAGCTTTTGGGTGGATGTTTTGTTATCCCATATTCTGAAAGAGGTTGAAGGATCCAATGAAATTCTTAAAGAGATGAAAGATAAAGTTTCATCCTTGAATAATAATGTAAACTCTCACTCGGAATCTATCAAGCCACTTGAACATCAAATGAGTCAACTTTCACCCTTGTTAGAGTCCAAGCCGCTAGAAGGTTTGCAAATGATGGTGGATGGAGTACCCTTTTTGGCAAAAACACATATTTTCTTAATATGATAGATCATTCTTCCTACCAAACACATTGCCGACTTACTTCATAGATAAACATTATTTCAGAATGATTTGAAGAAGTGATTACTAATGTTTGATTTTTCGAATGTCGATATATATTTTTGCCTCCATATGTAAATAATTAGTCCATTTATGATCGAGATTTATGTGGATCAAATAAATATTATTAATCTACATAATCAAATCATGTATGAATCGGAGATCGATCATTTCAATTTATTGAAGCTCGTCTTTTCTTGTTAATGAAAATCACACATGTTCAATGTGTTGAGTGACTTGTTTTGTTAGTTTCTTGTCATAACGTGAATAATAATATGACATTCATTTCACATAATTTTCGTTATGTATATCAAATAATTTTTCTTCTAACATTTGTATAACTAGCAATCTGTAAGTGCACCAACTGCACTAATACATGTAATTTTAAATCATTTTCATGAGATCAAAAAGATTCTTTGTTTGTGTTAAACAATCTCAAAATCATTGGGTACTCAATGAAATTGCTTTAAGACCTTTTAAATCCTTCAAGGATCTTCATATAACTTTCATCGTCTAGTTAGTTATAATAATCATTCATTATACATATTCAAATATTTATTCTATTGCCAGACTAAAACAAGTCTCAATGCATTCACCCTAGAGAATATATCTACAATACATAATGTCAGGATTTTCACAAAACTCTTTTACGTTCCGAGGCACAAAAATAACTTTTTATCTTACAGTTATACTATCGCACAATGATTTATTTTACCACACTGACATTATATTTTGATATTTTTGGGTTTTACAAGTGTGAACATGAATTGAAGAGTTGTGACATTGCTGAAGAATTGTGACCTTTATGAAAGTTTGTGTCCTATTTAAAGGGTTGTGACAGCTTAAAAGGTTGTGCCTTTTCAATTATGTTGTGACCTTTCTGAAAGGTTATGTTCTTCCCAAAGAGTTGTGACCTTTACCCTTTGTTAGCTATAAATAGAGAGACTTCTATTATTTTTATGCATCGAATTCTTCTCTTCTTCTACATACATTTATTACAAAATAAAATCGATCGATCGTATTTGTGTGTGATTTGTTGCTGCCATTTTGAGTTCATTGAAACTATAGAGGTTTGAATTACCTCTACTTCTTTAATGGTTAATCCGTTTTGTCTTAGGAGGAATTAATTTGCAACCTCGGGTACTTGTGGTGATTAGATTTCTTATGGTGACAGTGGGTTTTGTGCACTCGGATAGTTCTTTTCTTTTTTTTTCATCTTTTATCATTTCTTGTTTGCTAAAATGAATACAGGAGATAACAAGTTTACAAAATTTATATTGTCGGTATTTTCTTTGTTAAGGAACTTACTTCTATTTTATTAATTCTTTTTATCGGGAAAAAAACAAGAAAAAGAGAATTACTTTATCATATGATAAAAGAGATTTGCGATAAATGAATACTACTTTAATATGTTTGAGTATATTTTCTATAGTACATTTTCCATCGATGGGTAATATTATTTTTATTTTTATCCAAAGTGCATTGAAGCATTACGCTCCTTCAGTTTTCTTTTCAATAAGAAAAAAATTATTTTGTGCATAAAGGTTCAGATATCCATTTTAAGTCTTTTTTTATTCTTGGTTTTGCGCGGGCAGTTCGCAGTTATTTTACTCAAAATTTTAATTATTAAAAAAATTGCACATTTAAAAAGAATAATGACAAAAAATTAATATGATTTACGCAAAATGATTTTAGTACAAACAATATTTATATTTTACAATCTTTATGGTAAAAAAGTTTTAAGCGAATTCATTGTACAGTTTTCATATTATCCCTAATTTTTTTTGTAAATATTGTTTTTTCTATAGTTAATTTAGTTTTTCTCGTATATAATTTTACATGTAATAGATTTAAAGTTATATTAATTTTAACCGAAAATATGAAAAGTGGTATTCTTCTTCTTATAAAAAAGTATTTTGCTTATAAAACATCTACCGAAGTGATTTTTTTTAAATAGTATGTAATAAGATGCTAAAAATTTATTTCACTTTAGTAAGTTTTTTTGTAAGTTTTGGGTCATGGGTTGTCCATGTGGACCGACCCGATCCGATCCAATATGTTTTAATGTCTTGTCTAATTAATTAATGAATGATTTAGTTAATTAGAATAAATTCTTTAAAAGATAAGACTGAACACTTATATTGTAATTGTTCAACCCCTCTTTAAAAGACTCCTAATGGGAGCATTATAAGTAAGAGTGAGACGTGAGAAGTAGAACGTTAAATGTGAAAAGAGAGAGGAAAACTTTGTGAAACAGAAAAACAAAACCAAGTTAAAATATTGAGTTTCTTAGGCAAATTCATTAACATACAAAAACAGACTCCTATTTTGTGAACAAAATCTCTGTTTCCTAGTGATTCAAAGATGGACTTCAGCACCAACTTGTCAAAGAAGCAGATCGACGACTTTCGCTGTGAATTACAAGGTACACATCTTGTTATTGATTCCTTTTAAAATTCCTACAATTGTATCACAGCCACTATTATTAATCTGATTATATCTTGATTTTTTGGCTGTTCACTTTGTATGTTTATAAGAAAATAAATTGAGTATATTTCTTTTAAAAATCAGTGAATAGAAAGAAGAAGAGATATTTGAATAAAATTAAATTCTTATTTGACATTTTTATTGTGGATTAATAATATGAAAAATAGGGCAAAATTTTTTTAATAAATTATAAAAAAAACTGCTTCTGTTTAATAGCAATTTAGAAATTATTTGGATTTTTGACCGACGCTTAGTCGATCATAATTTGGTTGTGCATATCTTTCCGAAAAAATATTATAATAGAAATTTTAAAATTAAAATGAGTTAGATACAAATTGTTGAAACATCGGCTTTTTTTTACAGTTTTCCAAAAACGCTGCATCTGTCTGGAGCAATCTGAAAATTTGTTGTGCAGTTTTTAGATGTAGAATTAATTTTTTTATGATCTGCTCGTTTTAAGCTTTCCAAAAATGTATTATAATAGAAAAACAGACTTAAAATGAGTACGATATGAATTTTTTATGTTCGGCAAAAAAAATATTTTTTTTATAATATTTTTTTTTTATTGAGATTAGGGTCCTATTCAGAAAGTTCTTTTATGTGTCCTCTTTAGGATTGGTCTTGTGTATTCGTTTAGTCCTAATTTTCCTTAAACAGTCGCTTGCGTTTTATGAAAAATTTTGTCATATATATTGTCACATTAAATGGTTAACCATATTTCTTTTTGTTCTAATTTCAGATGTCGCTGAAAAGGAACATGCTCGAATTTTTCCAAGTGGGAATTCTCAAAGTAGAACAAAAGGACGAGTCAAAGAGCAACCCGCCGTAAGATGTATTTCAGAGGGCGAGAAGTCATACAAATTGGTGTTCGAAAAGAGACACAATGTATGTTAACTAATGAGAGGACAATTCGAAGAAAAGGAGAAAAAGGGCTAAGAGAGTTTGAATCTTTGAACATTCAAAGAAAAAGAGAAAAACATCTAAGAGAATTTAAATCATTGAAGATGGATCCCCTTAGTTGTTTAATCGGATTCCTCCAGATTTGTGTAAAAAATTTTGAAAAACTTAATGAAAGTGAAATTCATATTTCAGAGAGAGAAGGGTATGATGTTTTGCATCATTCCTCGCCAGAATACATGAAGAATGAACTAAATAAAGTTAGAATTGAAATTGGGGATGATGAAGAATTACGGAAATACTATGTAAAAATAGGAGTTAAGTGGGTAAAAATCCAATCACGGTATATTCACATACTCTCATTTTTATCAGAATAATTTTTTATTATGGTAATTGTTTTTATTAAACCTTGAAGTGAACATCTTTAATTATTCTTTAATATGAATATTTTGAGTTTTATTCTCTTTTATTTTGGGTGAGCGAATGATTATTCTATTACACAATATTATATGGTGTTTAATGATTAGACATACAAATCTGTGTGATAATAGTCTAAAAACAAGTTAGAATACATAATAAAAAGTTAATTTCAAATATTGATTAAATATTTAATTTGTAAATGATGAATGGATACTTAAGTATATTTTCGATTTTACATTTGAAATATGAAACCTTTATGATAATTAATTTGCTTGAATATGTATGTCACATGCATAATTATTAAAATTCTTGCCTAATTATATGTCAATAATAGACATGGTATGCTAGAATAGATCACATAGGGCAAGATTGAATGAAATAGTTGACAAAGGAAGGAAATTTAGTCTCTTTCACCAAAATTGAAATGTCAACCTATGAAAATTATCTTAGTGGAAAGATTACGCGTAAACCATTTGAGAGAGTAAGAGAGTAGAATTCCCACTTCAAATTAATTCATTATGATATTTTTGGTCCAATGAATGTAAAGGCAAGGCGTGAATCTTCATACTTCATTAAAGAACTTGAATTTCTTTAAAAGATATATGAATGAAGTTGAACCTCTGTACGAAATGTTGACTACAGAAGATCAGATAATGTTGTCAAACATACTTGATAATTCAATGGATCAAGAAATAATTCCTGGACCAAGTGGGAGTTATGAATCTCAACCTCTGTACGAAATATTGAATTTAGAAGATCAGATAATGTTGTCAAACATACTTGATAATTCAATGGATCAAGAAATGATTCTTGGTCCAAGTGGGAATTATGAAACCCAAAACCTATAGAGAAATCTGAACTTCAAATATGTAAGAGTACAAGAAAAGGTGTACCTAAACGATCTTATGGAATAGAGAATTTATTTTCTTGGTATCTCATACGAAATTTGATGAACATCATTTTGTAACAGAGGCTTTATCAAGCCCAAAAAAGGGATGAATGGTTAAAAGTGATAAAAGAAGATTTAGAGTCTATGAAAATCCAAAAAATAATGTCTTAAATCTAGTTGACCTTCCTAAGGAACGTTAAGCTATTGAAATAAATGAATTCTTAGAGTTAAACATAAATATGATGGGTCAATAGAAAGACATGTCTCAAGTTCCTTATTCTAGTGTTGTCAGGAGTTTGATGTATGTTATGATGTCAAGGTCAATATCCTAGACATTTGTTATGTCGTGAGTCTAGTTAGCAGATATTAATCCTATATTAGAAAAGATTACTGGAAAGCAGTAAAGAGAATATTTTGATATCTGAAGAGAACTGCAGATCATATACTGTGTTGTAGTGGATCTAATTTATTCATAAAAGGTTATATAGATACTGATTGGACTGGTGACCGGGATGATAGAAAATCAACATCCGTTTTTGCTTTCTTACTAAATGGTGAAACTATTTCATTAAAAAAATAAGAAGCAAACTTGCACAGCTCTTTCAATCATGGAATCTCAATTTGTGGCATGTGTGTGCGCATTACAAAAAGTTATTTGGCCATAGAGATTCTTTGGATATTTGAATATTACAAAGAATTCGGAGGGTCCAATAATTCTACATTATGATAGTCAAGTCACTATCATGTACATAAAGAATCCTAAGTATCACAGAAGAACCAATCTCATTGACATAAAGTATAACTTTGTGAGAGTCATAGTAGCAAGTGGCGAAATAGTTTTACAATACATTCATACACGTAAAATGATGTTTTTTAATATTTTTTTTGGAAGGCCATCTCTAAGGACTTGTTTGAAAAACATGTTAAGGCTCTAGATTTACGTAAAGTATGATGATATTTAAGTATTGTAAATGTCACGACCCAAAACCGGGGCCGCGACTGGCACCCACAATTTCCCTCCTATGTGAGCGAACCAACCAATCTAACCCTTATCATTTTAACATATATCAACAGAAAATAATGCGGAAGACTTAAACTCATTAAATAA
>NC_028642.1:24287954-24316888 GCF_001406875.1 Solanum pennellii
CGTCCTGCACCTCCGTCCTGACGGTCAGAGACTCGTTTCCCGTACCAATTTCTCAAGAGTTGAAGTGTTTTGCAACGGGAGCTTACGACGGCTCGTCGTGGATGTGACGGCACGTCCTGCAGGTCCGTCACAGATTACAGAGAGTCGATTTTCAGTACCCAATTTCAGAAGTCTAAGTGTTCTGGAACGAGACACCTGCGACGGTCCGTCGTGCCCACGACGGTCCGTCCTACAGGTCCGTCGCCAAGTTCAGAGAGTCTATTTCAGTACCCAAATTTCAGAATTTCTAAGTATGCTGAAACGAGACATCTATGACGGGCCGTCGTGCCTATGACGGTCCGTCGTGATGTCCGTAATCTTAGCCAGTTTTTCCAGAAATAAATCTGCTGCTCAAAACGACTAAACAGGTCGTTACAGTAAACTGACTCTATTGTTCGACATTCTCTTTTATATAAAACTATTGAATTTATGTTCAAATATAGCATGCATGTGATAATATGTAAGAAATATAATGTGTCAAACAAGTCGCGAAATTGACTCTCTCACACGAGCAATCGCCTCTTACGTCGAAGAACGTGAAGAGATGAAAATCACCACCATTTTATGAATTGTTTTATGATCCAGACAAAAGTTTCGCCAGGAAATGAGTTGAAAGATCATTGATGAGAGAAACTAGGGTTAAACATCTGGAGATGTTTAATAATCAATAGAATAGACACATACACCAACTTTAGTAATCAATGAAAGAATACTCGCTGCTTCTTCATTGTGTGAGACCCAGAAAAGTTAAATCAACTTTTCAATGAAATACCCTTTGACCTTTTTGTTGTTTCTTGAAGTTTCAATCAGTGTTGCTACCTTAGTATGTTTCTAATAGCCATGAACGATTCGGCAACGCAGTACATGTTTAGGAAAGAAGTTGATATGGAGCAGATAGATTCGAGTAGAAAGGGAAGATGATTGAATCAACAATTCAACTTGTACACATAAGCCGGCTATTACACAAGTGTAATTTTGTATATAAAGTTAAACATGAACTCAAGTTCACCTCTTCTAAGAGATTGAGAGATTGAATAAGTAATTATTGAAGTAGTGAATGACGTCTGGGATATTGTGAGTAATAGGGTTCTTTAATAGTATTGAATTCTTTCCGCGTGTGATTGAATTCATACATAGGGCCTGTAAAACTTAAAGATAAGTTCTTCACGCTCGAAGGTTGCACGAACTATTTGTCATATGAATTGTGTGTCAAACTAATATAATTTTGACTTGGGTCTTGTCCATCATGTGCGAAGTGGGAGATCTAAGTTTTGGATCATGGGTCGCCCTGTGGACCGACCCGACCCAATCTGTTTTAATGTCTTATCCAATTAATTAATTAATGAGTTAATTAATTAGAATAAAACCTTTAAAGGATAAGACTAAAAGTCACATTGTAACTGTTCAGCCCCTCTTTAAAAGACTCCTAATGGGAGCATTATCAGTAAGACGTGAGACGTGAGAAGTGGAACGTTAAACGTGAAAAGAGAGAGCAAAACTTTGTGAAACAGAAACACAAAAACCATGTTTTCAGCAGATTTATCAACACACAAAAACAGACTCCTAGTTTGTGAACAAAATCTCTATTTCCTAGTGATTCAAAATTGAACTTGAGCACCAACTTGTCAAAGAAGCAGATCGACGACTTCCGCTATGAATTACAAGGTACACATCTTGTTATTGATTCCTCTTAAAATTCCTACATTTTCAATATAGAATTTTAGATTATATTCTAATAATTTTATTTCGTATAGGGAAATTTAGTTATTCGTTTTTTATATTTTATTGTGTTGCTGGAAATTCTTTCATTATATAATTTTGTTTATTTATGACTTTATCTATTAGGAATTAAGTTGCATGATATGATTTCTCTCTACATTATAATAATAATTTTTTATTATTTTTCTTCAATGATGATATTTTACTAACTTTTTAATATTTTATTTTATTTATAGTTCAAATAAAATCATTGTTAAACTTTGATTATGAAATAATTATCTTACATATAAAAATTTTATGTTTTACCTTAAAAATTAAAATATCCACGTGATAATTTTAAATTTTATTTCAATTATGTTTTTCAAGAGCTTTTTTATTTATTAAACATTTTCATTTTTGTTGTTATATAGTACGATTTCAGAACTTTTTCATAAAGAATGATTTTTTTCATATTTCAAAATACTTTCTTATCTCAAAATTAAATGTTTATACTTTTACATTGAAATTATGTATTTATGTCTTTTTCATTTTCTTGTTCATATATATTGTTATTGTGCTAATCATTTGTCATGTGTTCATTTTTATATAAAAAAATTATTGTCCTTCTCAATTACTCTTCTTCTACTATATGTAAATAAATATATAACTTCTTTCTTTCAAACTTATACGAAATTCTTATTATGCTTTTATTTTATTTATTAATATTCTTTTATTATTTAAATTTAATAAATGCAATTTCAATTATTATATAAAATATAACCTCATCCAAATTAGAGAGTGCATGCAGCATATAAGCTTTTATAATTAAAATTTAATAATCTTTTAGCATAACTTTTTTATTAATGAAGGATGGAGAATGAGGAAAGTGCATTTTTTAAGAAAAATAAAATAAAAATAAAATGGTAAAAAATTACATCAATTGACGACATCTTCTGAATCATCTCAACTCTTTCGTCTTCTGCGTCAATATTCATATTGATTTTATTTATCTTCTTAATCAGCATTATTTATATTAATCTTATTTTTTCAAAATGAAACATCTATTGAATCGTTACAAGAATATGAAAATAAAACAAATAAGGACGCCAATCAAATTTAAATTATATTTGAGAAAGTATGTATATCAATATCACTTAAAAAGAAACTGCCTTAATTTAGCATAAAAATAAACGATAAAAGGCTAAATTATGGAAAAGGGAAATATTAGATTTCATGCGAAGTATTAAATCGACGGACAATTATCATAACAGTAATTTATGTACCAAAAATATTAGAAGGGGACGCACATGGCCACTACCATAAAATTCTTCAAAATTCCTTCATTTATCTATCATCAGTTTCTTCTTCTTTCAAGTTGCACTACAGAGGATAGTGATCCTTCGCCTTCAACCATAATAAAATAAATTCACACAATGACCAACTATACTTCCACTTTAATTTTCTTTTGTAATCTCAAGTGCAACATTTTTCTTTTAATGTGATTTTTGTTACACAATTTTGGATTTATATTTTGAAGAGTTGGTCTAAAATGATGTGAATGATAACGTAGTTAAGTATAATATTTTTTCACATATATGAATAATAGTTTAACTGTTTTTTAAGGATAAGATTAGTTTTTATTTGAAATTTAAATTTTAAATTAGTTATTTAATATTTTGTGATGGCTAGAGCTTTCTTTTTATCTATAAACAACGTGGTTATGCTTCTTTCTTTTTCTATTTTTTTTTTTGATTTTTTTAATTTTCTGACTGAAAACATTTTTATATATATTATTTAATTATTTAATAAGGCATGTGATCATATAAATTTTAAATTTTTAAAAAGGAACAAAACTATCTCATTTTTCGTATGAACATCCATTCTTTTTAATTATTTTTCTTACCGATCTGTTTTTAATATTATAAAATTATATGTACCAATTAAAATAATTTCACATTTACATAACCATATTTTTAAAATGGTTTTCAAATTATTTCCATTTAATTAATTTTAATTAATTAAAAATTATTTTTTTATGATGCTGACATGTGACATCTTTTTCTCTGATATAATAATAATAATAATAATAATAATAATAATAATAATAATAATAATAATAATGTTAAATAACTAGATTTTGTATTAGTTAGTTATTTTCAATTTAAATATAAATGTAAAAACGCTTAAACAATGTAAAAACTTTTCAATTGTTTTTTTCTATAAAACTAGAAATAACTGTTTTCTATTTTATATATATATATATATATATATATATATATAACAATTGAAAAGTTTTTACATTGTTTAAGCGTTTTTACATTTATATTTAAATTGAAAATAAGTAACTAATACAAAATCTAGTTATTTAACATATTTTTGAATTTGAATTCAAAATTTAAATTTTAAACATATTTTTGAATTTGAATTCAAATTTAAAACGTTTATTTGTTGAAAATTAGCAATGGATACAATTCATTGTTATTCAATTATTTGTTGGTTACTCTTTTTATATCTTTAAATTATTTTTTATATTGTAAAATTGTTGAATTTTTGTGATATTGACATTTGTCACTTTTACTTCTCCTTTTATATATAGGGAGATGAGAAGGAGTTCATGAACTGATGTTGTCTCCTAACAATATTTGAATGTGTTTAGTGTCTTGCTGAAATGAAATGTTTTCTTAAGAAAAATAGGATACAATGAAAACTGAGAAAAAAAATAGCAAGAAAAGAGATTTGCATGAAATCATTGTTGACAGATAGAATATGATTTAATGAGACTAAAAATAAGGTTGTCTTTATTTCCCTTGATTATTATTTACTTTTTCTATCCTTTATAAGTTATATGATTTATTTCATAAATGTTAGGATAAATGGTCATTATATGATAATCTCAGAATGTGTCTTGATTATTATTAATATATACTCTGTTTAGAGGAGGAAAAATAACTTGTAGTTTTTACTTTATGTGAAATTTTATTGTGTTTGACTTTTAAGGACTAAAATCTTCTGATTATTATACTCGTTTTGTTTGATGAATATAAGAATTTCACGAACAAATCAGATTGTGCATTTGTTTGAAGAATATAATAACTTATCCAATTTATTAAATACTCTTTTTGAATTAATATTATGACTTGAAGAATACAAAAAAAAATCGCGCATATTAAGGCTAAATGATTTGAAAAAGATAAAATCTTCATTGCTAGCTAGAAATAGAGTTGTATTTGAGGTTTTTGGAGATTAAAATCTTTTTGATTTGCTACTATGTTTGAATGGAAACTGAGCCAAAGAATAAAAAAAATTCATTAGAATTCAAAGTTCATTCGGTTAATGATTAGAGGATTATAAAAACTTCATCGTTAAACTAGAAACAAGTTGTATAATAATTAAATCTTTATTGTTAGTATTTTAAATACTAAGTGGTATGTCGAGTTGTGACAAAATGAAAAAAAAATACTAGTAATATAAAATTAGTGAATTTTTTTGGTAATGGGTGTTTTTATGGATTAAATCTCCAAAAAAAGGCTTCTTGTGGTCAATGTATATTGATGGTATACAATTTTAAAGAATGGAAAAATATATGTGAAATTAATTTCAAATTTTTGAAAAATATTTTTGAGAACATATTTAAAAAGTGGGGATTCTTTACTTGTGATAAGGCCATAATAAGACTTACTATCTAATTTAATTTGAAAGTACAAGATATGAAATTTAATGACATTCTTTTGATTTGTTAGACCCACAAAATTCATGGAGTATATGTGATATATGGTCATTGAGTCCCTCTTTGTTACCATGTGATATGACTAGTATAAAACCACAAAATTATATTTGTTGTTCAAAAAAATTATGAAAAAAGTGTCACTTAAAATATTATAATTTTTCATAAAATGATATATCTATTTGTAAAGACATGAACATTTGTGAAAAAGTGGTGTTTATTTGGGTCATATTGCCCTTATTTGACCAACGAGACTATAGTCATGCTTAAATTAATAAAAAATTAAATGTTATGAAAACGACCTTCTGCAAAAGACATATGGCAAAGTGCTGACTCTAAAACAATGTCTGTATTTGACAAAGTTATAAAAAAAAAATATATATTTGTAGAAAAAAATTACCTCGCGGAAGGTCTTTTCAAGAATATTATTTTTGCTTGTTCTTTCTTACTTGAATAAAATTGTTTGTGACATGAATACTTAGACTTATCTAAGTATGTTCAACATACTTATAAATTTGATGAATGAAATTTTAACTCTTTAGAATTAATTTACACCTACATTTGTGATGTGAAATTAACATCACCTCTTAGTGGGAAAAAGTGTTCCATAATAGGTAATATAAAATTGAAGTTGAAAATCAGTTGGATAAAAGATTGTCATGATTAGAAGTGGGAGAATATGAATCTTCTTTTGCACAAATGTATTTGGAAAATGAAATAATCCATTAAATTACTGCACATACTCACCTCAATCTACTGAAATTGTTAACACGAAAAAATTGAACTTTGAAGGAAATATTGATTGTCATACTTACAAGTTTAGGTTTAGCACAAAATTTGTGGGGGTGCTATCATTATATCAAAAGAGAACAACAAAAAAGTTTGTTTCTTCAGAAAGACAGGAACAAAAGTTTTATTTGTTAGTAAAAGAAACAACAATAAAAAAATCTTTTACTTTTTAAGAAAGGGAGCAACAAACATTTTTTCTTTCTCAGACTTTGTTGTACCATGATAGAGAACTGGTTGTCTGCCTTTAAAGTATATAAAAGCAATACCTCTTAGAAGATAGTGGTCTAAAAATTTTCAATAGTCTTTTCCATATGAGAAATAGAAATGAGAAAACTATTTCCAAACGGGTAAAAATAGGTCCTATGACTACGTATATTATGTTTATTAGATATGCTACAAAGAGTAAAGCACGTCAATTTATTTTTCATATGTCCAAACACTCGGATAGTTAAGTGAAGGTTCTAAACAACCTTGGCACGAATCAAAGGAGAATGTACTTAATAAAGAGATGCATTGGCGTAGTAAATGTCAATGGACAAATTACTTCCTTCGACTTTGATTTTGTAACATTTCTTCTTGACAATGAGTCTCATAAATTTGAAGAAGTTACGCTCTTTGTGGATGCATTCGTTTTGGATAGATTCAAAATCATGAGCAATCATACTTTAAAGTTGATTGATATTCCTTCAGGAAATAAATACTTGTGTTCAAAGTGGATCTTCAAAAGGAAAATAAAATTGATGAAACTATTTACAAATAAAAAGAAAGTCTTGTTTTCATGGACTTTAGACAATAAGAATATCTTAATTATTTTTGACACATTATATTTACAAACTAGGATTACACCAATTCAGATGTTAATTGCTCTAGTTGTGGTATATGACCTTCAAATTTGTCAAAATGGATGTGAAAACATTGTTTATTTTCTTTAAAAAAAATGGATAATTAGAGGAAGAAATTAACATGGAACAACCCGTAAGTTTGGTGATTCTGGAAAAGAAAAGAAAATTTGTAAACTTGTTAAGCCACTTTATGGACTAAAAACAAAAACCCAAATAATGACATGTGTAGTTTGACAAAAGTATGTTGACAGGTAAATTCAATATTAATGAATGTGATAAATATTTTTACGTTAAAAACACTTCAAATCACAAAGTCAATGTTTTTTTTTGTTTTGATGAGATGTTGATCATCAAAAGAGACACATCTTACATAAATGATACTAAGCATATACTAGAAAGTAACTCCGATATGGAAGACATTAAAGTTCTTGACGTGATTGAAAAGGTACTTGACAAGTTCAAGTATTTGAATTTGAATATTTACAAAACTTCAATTAATGTAAGTGTTGTACTTCAACATAATAAAGGCAAAAGTGTTGCCAATCTGTGTTATGAAAATCAGAAATTACTGGTTGTAATAAATCATTCAGAAACACGAAGTAACTGAGATTTTTAGAACCAGTAAATAAGATGAACAGAAATTTATTTGTAAAAAATAATTGAATCTGTAAAACTTACAAGAATCTGTAATACTCTTTTTGATAATTTAGGAAGAAAATCAAGTCCACTGAATTCACAGTGTCCCCTTAAGGAAATCATTCCCCTCTAGTATCCGAGGTTTGATTTGGAATATAACCTCCCAGGGTAAAATGATCTTAATCAGTAGAGTATAGATACCAAAAACTCTACTGTCAGCGAATCAATCCACATCAGGAAAGTACACGAAGAAATATATGTTTTTTAAGAAGAAGGAAGATCAGAAAATTCGTAGGGAAATATTCTGAAGACTGAATGGTATTTATAGGCAAGAAGAATATATTCTGAAAGGTTGCAACCCTTTCAGAATTTACACGACCAATAATGAAAGGTTGCAAACTTTCAAATGGTATTGACTGTTCCTGAAAGTTGCAACCTTTCAGAACAGTCATGGCGGGAATTTTTAAATATAACGGAATTTAAAACGGGTCACGCGCGCGGATCCGAGTCGGGTCGGGTTAACTAAAAAGTTGAAAACATTTCGGTTAGCTTCTGTTATCAACTAATTAATTGAAAATAATTTTTGGCCATTAAATTAATTAATTAAATAATTAAAATAAATTTGTCCAAAAAATTATCTCTCGATCGATCATTTGCCAAAGCCAAAGCCAAAGCCGAAGCCGTAGCCGTAGCCGTAGCCGTAGCTGAAGCCGAAGCCGAAGCGAGTGAGCGACGACGACGACAGCGCGAGGGGGTCCCTCTTTCAAACCCTTTTAACAATTAATAAGAGTGTTTATTTATTTAAACTTTCCTATTTTCATTTTCATTACCGATGAGGGACTATTGCCTTTTTCATTAAAGCATTAGAGGACTTTTCAAGTTCCCAACCTTTCAAGTTCTAAACTTTTCAAATTCCTCACCTTCCCTCTATTTCCTATCAACTCTTGCTACATACCCAACAATCCCCCACATTGATGGGGAATAGTTATAACATAGGAATGCACAGACAATTGTGTACTTTACCTCAAGGATTAATTGCATCTGGATAAGTAGGTTTCCCCTTGGACTTTCCGTAGTGAACATATGTCGGATATACTCGGTCAATCGATAGATGTGATATCTTTCAACTGTCGAACTTTGGTGTATACCTAGACAACCATATTTCACACAATTAACCCTTTACTGTTTATGATTCTTACGCTTGTGTTCGTTTCAGCCATGAACACCTCCTGGTTTCATCAGTGTATAGAGAATAGGCTTTTGACATAAAATTCTCTTTGAAGCGTCTTCCACTTCACACTCACATAGGTGATTTCTAACCGTGTCATCTCGTAGATACACTATTTGGTCAAATCTACCAAACTTAGCAAATCATTAAAAACTTTAAGCTTTATTACCTCATTAACAAGCCTTAGAGTCTTAACCTTTTCCTGAACATTGTCTTCATCATGAGAATGGATTGAGTTAATTGACAATGTCGAACCGTCAGCCACAACTTTGTTTTTCTCCTTGAATCTAGCACTTGGGATCTCCATTCTGCTAGATAGAGTTACCGTCACGCTGACTTGTCCTAAGCCGTAAACCCATTCCCTTAGATGATCTTTCAACTGCCTCTCTCACTAGGCCTTTCGTTAGTGGATCTGACACATTATCGCTTGACTTTACATAGTCAATTGTGATAATTCCACTAGAGAGCAGTTGTCTTATGGTGTTATGTCTACGTCGTATATGACGAGACTTCCCGTTGTACATAACGCTCCCTGCCCTACCTATTGCTGCTTGACTATCGCAATGTATGCAAATTGGTCCAACAGGTTTGGGCCAGAATGGAATATCCTCTAGGAAATTCCGGAGCCATTCCGCTTCTTCACCAGCCTTATCCAAAGCAATGAATTCAGATTCCATTGTGGAGCGAGCAATACATGTCTGTTTGGAAGATTTCCAAGAGACAGCTCCTCCACCAAGTATGAATACATAACCACTCGTGGATTTTACATCATTTGACCCGGTGATCCAATTTGCATCACTATATCCTTCAATTACAGTAGGATATTTATTATAATGCAAAGTATAATGTTGTGTCCATTTTAGATAACCCAACACACGTTTCATAGCCATCCAGTGAGTTTGACTCGGATTACTAGTGTACCGACTCAGTTTACTAATAGCACATGTTATATCTGGTCGCGTGCAATTCATAATATACATCAAACTTCCCAACACTATGGCATATTCCAATTGAGAGTCACTTTGACCTTCATTCTTTTTAAATGTACAACTTAAATCAATTGGAGTTTTGACTACATTGAAATTCAAGTAATTGAACTTATCCAATACTTTTTCAATATAATGAGATTGAGATAATGCTATTCCCTGGGGAGTTTTGATAATCCTGACCCCTAAGATCAAATCAGCAACTCCTAAGTCTTTCATATCGAACTTGCTGGACAACATGCGCTTATTAGTATTTATATCGTCAATTTCTTTACTCATCATTAACATGTCATCAACATACAAACAAACAATGACTTCATGATTCATAACGTTTTTAATGTAAACACATTTATCACATTCGTTAATCTTGAATCCATTTGCCAACATTATTTGATCAAATTTAGCATGCCATTGTTTGGGTGCTTGCTTGAGTCCATAAAGTGACTTCACAAGTCTGCACACTTTCTTTTCTTTACCAGGAACTATAAACCCTTCAGGTTGTTCCATGTAAATTTCTTCCTCTAACTCTCCATTTAAGAAGGCTGTCTTTACATCCATTTGGTGGATTTTAAGATCATGCACTGCTGCTAGTGCTATTAACATCCTAATTGATGTTATCCTTGTTACTGGAGAGTATGTGTCAAAGTAGTCCAGACCTTCCTTTTGTCTGTACCCTTTGACTACCAGTCTAGCCTTATATTTGTCAATAGTCCCATCAGGTTTCATTTTCCTTTTAAAGATCCACTTTGATCCTAAAGGTTTATTTCCTGGAGGAAGATTAGCCAATTCCCAAGTGTGATTGCTTAAAATTGATTCAATCTCACTGTTGACTGCTTCTTTCCAATAAGTTGACTCTGACGAAGACATAGCTGCTTTAAATGTTTGAGGCTCATTTTCAAGCAATAGTGCTACAAAATCTGGTCCGAAAGAAACAGATTTTCGTTGCCGAGTACTACGCCTAGGTTCCTCACTAGTTAGAATATTTTCCATTGATTCTTCTCGTGGTCGTTTAGGTCTTTCACTTGTTGACTCACTTTCAGTTTTATACGGATAAATGTTTTCAAAAAACTCTGCATTATCTGATTCAATTATCGTATTAACATGAATCTCAGGATTATCAGATTTGTGAACCAAAAATCGACAGGCTTTACTATTCACAGCATACCCAATAAAGACACAATCTATTGTTTTGGGTCCAATTTTAACCCTCTTAGGTAAAGGAACCTCTACCTTGGCTAAACACCCCCACACTTTGAAATATTTCAAGTTGGGTTTTCTTCCTTTCCACAACTCATATGGAATTGATTGTGTTTTTCGATGGGGTACTCTATTGAGTATTTTATTAGCTGTAAGGATGGCTTCCCCCCAAAGATTTCGCGGTGAACCAGAATTGATCATTAAGGCATTCATCATTTCCTTTAATGTTCTGTTCTTCCGTTCTGCCAAACCATTTGACTGTGGTGTATAAGGTGCAGTAGTTTGATGAATAATACCATATTCCAAACATATCTCTGCAAAAGGAGATTCATATTCTCCACCCCTATCACTCCGAATCATTTTTATCTTTAGATTCAATTGGTTTTCCACTTCATTTTTGTATTGCTTAAATGCATCAATTGCTTCATCCTTACTATTAAGCAAATATACATAACAAAATCGAGTGCAGTCATCAATAAAAGTTATAAAATACTTTTTCCCACCACGAGATGGTGTTGACTTCATATCGCATATATCTGTGTGAATTAAGTCTAAAGTTTTAGAATTTCTTTCAACAGACTTGTAAGGATGTTTAACAAACTTACTTTCCACACAAATTTCACATTTCGACTTATCGCATTTAAAATCAGGCAATACTTCTAGATTAACCAATTTTCGCAAGGCTTTGTAATTTACATGTCCCAAACGGGCATGCCATAAATCACTTAACTCCAATAAGTAAACAGAAGCAGAATTTTTATTAATACTGTCAATAACCATTACATTTAGTTTGAAAAGACCCTCATTGAGGTAGCCCTTTCCTATGAACATTTCATTCTTACTTATTACAGCTTTATCACTAACTAGGACACACTTAAACCCGTTCTTAACGAGTAGTGCAGCAGAAACTAAATTCTTCCTAATAGTAGGGACATGCAGAACATTGTTTAAAGTCAACACTTTGCCGGATGTCATTTTCAACATTACTTTCTCAGTTCCTGCAATCCTTGCTGTTGCTGTGTTTCCCATGAATAAATCTTCATCGTACTCAGCAGGAGTGTACGTTGCAAAGGCTTCTTTTGCAGAGCAAATATGTCTAGTGGCACCTGAGTCGAGAAACCACTCCTTGGGATTTCCAACTAAGTTACACTCCGATATCATTGCACACAAGTCATCTGCATCTTCCATCTTTTCCACGATGTTTGCTTGACTTTTGCCTTTGCCTTTGTTTTTGTCCTTTCTTGGAGCATGACAATCAGAAGATCTATGACCAGCCTTGCCACAATTATAACAGTTGCCTTTGAATTTCTTCTTGGCCTGTTCTGACTTCTGCCCGTTGGACTTCTTTCTCTTTTTGTCTTTGGTAGGAGCTTCTTCAACAATATTAACTCCAATGATTGTTGAACTCTTACGCGACTTCTTTTCGGCATTTTTGTTATCTTCCTCAATCTTGAGCCGAATCACAAGATCTTCAAGCTTCATTTCTTTACGCTTGTGCTTTAGATAATTCTTGAAATCATTCCACGAAGGAGGCAACTTCTCGATCATTGCAGCCACTTGAAAAGCTTCATTTACTACCATATCTTCAGCAATCAGATCATGGAGAATAAGTTGAAGTTCCTGCACTTGTGATCCAACAGTTTTACTATCTACCATTTTATAGTCTAAAAACTTTGCGACCACAAACTTTTTCAAGCATGCATCTTCTGTCTTATATTTCTTCTCAAGTGCATTCCACAACTCTTTTGAAGTTGTTATTGCACTATAGACATTATATAAGTCATCCTCTAAAGCACTCAAAATGTAACCTTTACATAGGAAGTCTGACTGTTTCCATGCTTCAACAATCATAAATTTTTCCCTGTCTGGCATATCATCAGCAGGTACTGGAGTATCTTCACTTGTAAATTTCTGCAGACCAAGAGTGGTAAGCCAGAAAAATACTCGTTGCTGCCATCCTTTGAAATTCACACCTGTGAATTTACCCGGTTTCTCTGCTTGTGATACAAGAGTTCGGGTTGGTGCAGCAACAGCCACTGTAACACCAGTGTTTTCCATTTCTGATAAACAAAATTGATACAATATAAGTAAGCAATAAATTATAATTGCAGACTTAAAGGAGTATAAAATCACAAAGATTTTTGTCTCCACCAAAAACACAGATTTAAATAATTTCCTTAAGATTGTTGTCAATCTGTGTTATGAAAATCAGAAATTACTGGTTGTAATAAATCATTCAGAAACATGAAGTAACTCAGATTTTTAGAACTAGTAAATAAGATGAACAGAAATTTATTTGTAAAAAATAATTGAATCTACAAAACTTACCAGAATCTGGAATACTCTTTTTGATAATTTAGGAAGAAAATCAAGTCCACTGAATTCACAGTGTCCCCTTAAGGAAATTATTCCCCTCTAGTATCCGAGGTTTGATTTGGAATATAACCTCCCAGGGTAAAATGATCTTAATCAGTAGAGTATAGATACCAAAAACTCTACTGTCAGCGAATCAATCCACAGCAGGAAAGTACACGAAGAAATATGTGTATTTTAAGAAGAATGAAGATCAGAAAATTCGTAGGGAAATATTCTGAAGACTGAATGGTATTTATAGGCAAGAAGAATATATTCTGAAAGGTTGCAACCCTTTCAGAATTGACACGACCATTAATGAAAGGTTGCAAACTTTCAAATGGTATTGATTGTTCCTGAAAGTTGCAACCTTTCAAAAAAGTCATGGCGGGAATTTTTAAATATAACGGAATTTAAAACGGGTCACGCGCGCGGATCCGAGTTAGGTCGGGTTAACTAAAAAGTTGAAAATATTTCGGTTAACTTCTGTTATCAACTAATTAATTGAAAATGATTTTTGGCCATTAAATTAATTAAATAAATAATTAAAATAAATTTGTCCAAAAAATTATCTCTCGATCGATCATTTGCCAAAGCCAAAGCCGAAGCCGAAGCGAGCGAGCGACGACGACGACGGTGCGAGGGGGTCCCTCTTTCCAACCCTTTTAACAATTAATAGGAGTGTTTATTTATTTAAACTCTCCTATTTTCATTTCCATTACCGATGAGGGACTATTGCCTTTTTCATTAAAGCATTCGAGGACTTTTCAAGTTCCCAACCTTTCAAGTTCTAAACTTTTCAAAGTCCTCTCCTTCCCTCTATTTCCCTTCAATTCTTGCTACATACCAAACAAAAAGAGACTCACAATTCCATATTATTGAGAAGCATGATATATATCATGAAGCATACACGATCATATATAAAATATGATAGTAGTAAACTGAATTAGTTCATAATTAATATGATAAAACTCATTGGATGACAATGAAAAAAGTTTTGGAGTGTTTAAAACATACTTAAAAATTATTTTTTTGCATTATAACTGATATTTCAACACTTTTGGAAGAGTACAGTGATGCAAAATGAATCACCTGGTCAAATGAAGTAAAATGCACAAGTGGATATGCATTTATTATTTGTGGAGAAGCAATCTCATTGAAATCTTCCAAACAAAGACGTCTTGCTTTCTCTATTATGAAAGTTGGCCTCTCACTCTAGACAAGGCCGGTGAATAAGTTGAATGACTCCAAAATTTATTGAATAATTATTCTCCCAAACATTTACCTCCAGTACGCATACACTGTGAGTGTTAATTTGCAATAGGTAGGACATGGATCATGATGTATAACGGAAAGTCTCGTCATAAATGACACAAACAAAATATCATCAGGGAACTACTATCTAGTGGAATGATCATATTGACTATGTAAAATCATAGGATAATGTTTCAGATCCACTTACAACAGGCCTAACTACAAAAGGATTTGATATATTATAGAAGGGAATGAGACTATGACCATGAAAATTCATTGTGGCGGGAAATCTACCTAGAAGACTAGAAATCTAATGATCTAGATTAAAGGAGATCAAACAAAGTCATTAGTGCCAGTTCAATATTGTCAAAATATTTTTTATGGTTCATTCTCATAATAAGACAATGCAGTAACAAGGATAAAGGAATTATCAATTTTTAATGATTTCTAAGTTTGATACATGGTATATCAAATGGCGTGTCTACGATATAACACATTTGAAAATAACCTATGTAAGTGTAAAGTGCAAGCTTCTTAGAGGAGAATCTGATAAGGACAATCCTCTACGCTCTTATAAACCAAGATGTGCTCATGACTAAAACAAACAACACAATTAGAACAAAAAATATTTCAAGGGTTGGTTGTGCGACTTATGTTATCTAGGTATACACCTAAGCTCGACGTTTCAAAGATATATCAAATCTATCGACTCACTGAGAATATCCAATATATGTTTACTCTGAAAAGTTCAAACGGAAACCCACTTATCCAGATGCAATCAATTCTTACTTACGAATCACACAGTTTTTCATGCATATGTTTTAAGAATAGTCATTCCCTATTCATGTGGGGGATTGTTGAATTTTAAAGGTGTGAATAGTAAATGAAGTGTTGTGACTCTCTTGAAGGGTTGTGACTCTGCCGAAGAGTTCTGACCTTTATGAAAGGTTGTGTCCTTTCTAAAGGGTTGTGACGTTTGAAAGGTTATGTCTTTTTCGAAGTGTTTGTGACCTTTCTGAAACGTTGTGACATTTTTCCTTTGTTGACTATAAATAGAGAGTTCTTCATTTTTTTGCTTCGAATTCGTCCATTCTTCTACATACAGTTCTTACAAAATAAAATCGATCGATTGTGTTTCTCTATGCGATTTGTTGCTTTCATATTGAGTTCATAGATATTATCAAAGTTAGAATCACCACTACTTCTTTAATGGTTAATCTGTTTTATCGTGGGAGGAATTAATCTGCAACACCAGATACTTGAGGGGATTAAATTTCTTAAGGACACACAATGGGTTTTGTGGACTCGAACAGTTATTTTCATTTTCTTATCCTCTTTTACCATTTCTTGTTTGCTAATCTAAATACATGAGACAACAGATATATGAACTATAAGATCAAAAATATCACTATTCTAAGTGAACCACTTTGAAGAGAGCATTTATTTGTCCAATCGTTTATCGCTCCATACTAAATGACAAAATTTGAATTTGAGATCCTCGTAACAATCTAAAGAGTTGAGAGCTACTTTATACAAAAGGTACCATCAACGATCATTTTGATATCAATTCAAATACGACATAATTTATCAAAATCTCTTTTTTTTCATCATTTTCAGGAACCTTAACCTTTGCCAAGATTTTATGAAATGTTATGTCATGGTGCTTTTGAAAAGCACTTGCCTCATTATGATGATCATTTTGATAATTTTCTCCTCTCCTTACTCAACGAGTTTTACATTTCGTATCGATTGGTCAATCACTCTTTCAACGTACCATAGACTTTGTCCCTCAAGGACCATTTATTAAAGCATTTGCGGCTTAATTAAAATATTGGATCAGCAAATACATCTAAACAATTATTTGCAACTTTTGCAAATGAATTATCACTTGAAATTCAAGTTCATATAACGAGGATCTAGATAATTTATCTCACACATAATTCTTAGCTGCTAATCATATCTCCCCCTAATGTTAGAAAATCTAACATTTACCCCCAACCTCACTTGAGAATCAATTTTTGTGCGTCATGAAGCAAAAAAAATCATATGTTCCCACATATAATTTTTAGATGGAAATTATTTAGTTCCTTACTCAAAACAATTTGTGATGGGAGAAAATTATTGGCTTGTGTTGGGAAATAGGAGAACAAATAAAGTAGTTTTGATGATTGATAAAGTGAACGCATGGTGTCGTATGTGTACAATTATGAGAGATTGCGGCAAAGAAGAAAAAGTATTGAGGCAAAGAAGAAAAAGTGCAGAATTGTAAAGAAATAAAAAAGTAGCAATTCAAGTCAAAGAAGGAAAGAAATAAAAAAGTAGCAATTCAAGTCAAAGAAGGAAAGAAATAAAAAAAGTAACAATTCAAGTCAAAGAATGAAAGAAATAAAGAAATTACAATTCAAGTCAAATAAGGAAAGAAGTAAATATAGACAAGTTCAAGAAGGAAAAGGATTTGTAATTCCTTTCCTTGTAGAAGTTGAAGGCAAATCAAATCAATAAAAGGATCAAGAAGTTGAAGGAAAAAAGTAATCTTTGCATAACCAAAAATTGAGAGAATTTATCGGCAAAGACAGAACAATTGCCATTGCATATTCACGAAATATATTATCTTGAAAGCAGTATTTTCTGGAAAAAAACGCAGGCCTTCGTCGCAGAAACGCAAGGACCAGGTTCACCTTCATCACAGCAAAATAAGGACCAGGTTCACGAAACCTGTTTTACTCAGAACTATTGGATATTGAAGTTTGATCAATTAAAGTCTAGGGTTATTAGTCTTTGTTGATTTGTTCTAGGTTTATTATTGAGTTGTAATAATTCCTAGATTTGTAACAAGAAGTGGGTTTGACTTCTTGGGAGTTGAGTCTTGAGAGAATTGTAAACAAGAAGTGGGTTTGACTTCTTGGGTGGTTAGAGTTAAGAAGAGTTGAGAGCTTTTGTAAACAAGAAGCGAGTTTGACTTCTTGTTGAGTGGAGAGTTTTTTATTATAGTTAGTCGAACAGGGTAGAAGTTTAGAGTTAGATTCATTGATTAACTGAGTTGTAAATCTTGAATTAGTATAAAACTTCGGTGTCGTTTTTCCTTCCTTGAGTTAGGAAGGTTTCCACGATAAATCTTTGTTTTATTGTGTTACGACAAAACTACAAGAACCTGGTTCTTGTTCTAGGGGTAACGTTTTTTCAATTGGTATCAGAGCAGGTCTTTTTATTAAAAGACTAACATCTTGAAAAGGATCGATGGCTGCACCACCTACACCACAGGAAGGAGCTTCACAAACTCGACCACCACTGTTTAATGGAAAGTATTATGGATGGTGGAAGAATCGCATGATGGATCATTTACTAGGAGAAAATCCAGACCTATGAGGAGTCGTATTGGACGGTCAAACCATACCCATGAAGATTGGAATTGATGGAACCACTCAAGTACCAAAACATAGGAAAGAATGGAATGCTGCAGATAAACTGGCAATTCAGAACAATGCTAAAGCAAAAAAGATCTTGATATGCGGAATAGGTCCAGATGAATACAATCGAATATCATCATGTCAAGATGCAAAAGCAATATGGAAAACTTTGCAAACTGCGCATGAAGGAACAACTCAGGTAAAGAAGTCTAAAATAGATAACTTGAACAGACAATACGAGTTGTTTCGAATGACAGAAGGTGAAACAATCCAAGAGATGCATACCAGGTTCACTGCTATCATTAATGAAATCTACTCACAAGGTGAAACAATTCCCAATGGGAAAGCAGTCAGAAAACTTTTGAGTGTTCTTCCTGAATCTTGGGAAAGCAAAGTAGAAGCCATTACTGAAGCCCGTGATCTAGATAAGTTAGCTATGGATGAACTCATTGGAAATCTCATGACCTATGAACTCAAGAAAAAACAAGAAAAGGAAATTGGAGGCAAAAGAAAAGAGAAGAACCTGGTTCTTACAGGCACAACACCAGAAAATTTTGAGGACGAAAACATTGCGTTAATGACCAAAAGGTTCTCAAGAATGTTAAAAAAGGGACAGGTGTACCACATAAGGAACTCTAAAAAAATCACTGAAAATCCAATAGATCAAGTATGTCACAAGTGTGGAAGTCCGGATCACTTTGTCAAGTTTTGTCCATTATATGCTCTAGAGAAAAAGTGGAATAGTTCAGAAAAAGAAAAGGAAATCAAGAATGATAAGTACATTCCCACAAACAGAAGAATGACCAATCAAGAAGCGGATCTTTCAACGAGAAAATCCTTTGCCGCTATGGGGGACTTATCTGAAGAAGAATTTGAGGATGGAGGGTTCGAAAATCAGTCACTACTTGCAATAGAACAATCAAATAAATATGATTTTCTTGCACTCATTGCTGAAATAGATTTTGAAGATGATGAAGAAGATGACAGACAAAGCAAGGTAAGTTTTCATCACATCAATGTAAATATTGAATCATATTCTAAAAAGGAACTAGAGTCCTTATTGAGTACTCTTATAGATGCATATCAGTCTGTCAATTCTGAAAGAGAACAAGTGATGGAAAACTATGCATCTTTAAGAGAAGTCAATGACAATCTTGAGAAACACAATCACTTTCTTCAAAACAAATTAAAAGAACAGATTAAAATCTCAGAGTTAAGTCACAAGGGCAAAAACTTTGCTAGTGAACTTCAATTAGCTCTAGAAGAAAAAATAAAATTGTTAACCATAAAATGTCAAGCTTTAACAGAAAGGAATAGGTTGCTACAAGAAAATCTTAATCATACCAAACAGGATCTGGAAAGAAATCTTAGATGGACCAGGTCCTCTGAAATTTTAACTCAGATTCAAGAAAGGTAAACCACTAGTCGAAGTGGGATAGGTTTTAAAAAACAGAATAATCTTGTGTCACACACTATTCACATGTCTAAAAGTTTATGCACTCATTGTGGAAACTCAGGTCATTTAAAGAATCAATGTAAAACTTTATTTGAGGCTTTTCAGAAAAATGTTAAGTTCACCAAAAAGGAAAAGACTAATACGGCTAAGAACCTGGTTCGAAATAAAAATGCTCCAAATAAAAGGTTTTCTTATTTGCCTTTATGGGCTAGAAGAAATCTTATTCATCCTTTTACTCACATAAAGGGGCCCAAGCTAATCTGGGTTCCCAAGACTAATCTTTGACTAGTGTTTCAGGTGAAGGTGAGAGGGAAAAGGCCAACTTGGTACATGAATAGTGCATGCTCCAAACAGGTGCTAAAAATGGTAGAAAATTTCCTCTCGCTCTTTGATTTTCAAGGAGGCAGTTTATTCCTTGAAAAGGATGAGAAAAATGAAAGAGACAAATTTTTTTTTGAAGAAAGTGACATGATATCAAACATCTTTGATGATGCAAATTTAGGGAACACTGCATATGAACCTGGTTCACATCTAACAATCATTGATGCAACTGCAACATGAATTACTACTAATCTATGGTTCTGGATATTTGGGGAATAATAGAGCAATCGGGACAGTAAGAGTATGGTACACCTTTAGGGGGAACTTTGTTGTGTGAACATGGTCCTTGTTGTTCATTGGAAGGTATTAAAAATTGACAAGGGTTGGTTCTCTATGACAGCTTGAGATTCGTTTGATCTTGGAGAATATGATGATGCGACATTCTCATGAAGGCCTTGAATATGAAGAACTTGAGAAAAATCAGTCAAAGCATGGTGTTATCGAAACAAGTTGATGCATTATCATGATTTCCTTTAATAATTGGCTAGTAAAAGAATAATCTTACGCTTGAGTAATTATACAATGAATATCTGCTAACTCAACCTCGTACTGTAACAGGTACACACTCAAGTCACATCTCAAACAATGCTTAGAAAGTTTGCGGATGTTATCTCTTCTTTTTGCTAACACCATTAAGTAAGTCATGAAGAAACACAAAAAAGGGGAACCTGGTTTCTCTGTAATACTCAGGTATGTACCATCCTTTTTCAATGCATTAATTTCCTGAGTGTGGGTCAAACATAAGCACTAATGAACCTGGTCGATCATCAAAAATTCAACTTTCTTAAAGATCACCAAGAACCCTCTTTGACAATAAGCATCGTTCAATCTCAAACTGCTCTAATGATGAAAATCTCAGTATTGAAGTCACTCATGCTTTAATTTAGGGGGAACCCTGCTTTATCACCCACATCTGAACCAGGTTCACAAACTCCAAATTGATATTTCATCCATTCCAAGTGTATAACTTGTCTATCTCTCAGGGGGAACAATTCTCACAGAAATAAATTGTTGCTTGCTTTCATTATTGATAAACACATCTATTTGTGCACCAAAATGTGATGAATCTCTTACTGGTAGTTGGTACTCCTTCAAAGTTGTCATCAAGAAAAAGGCTATCAAAAAAAAAGAAAAAACAATCACGGAGGAATGAAAATGTTACGGAGTAGAGTTAAAAAAAACAAAAAAAAAGTGATGATGTACCTCATGTTTCTCTTGATGAAATTTCACATTCTAAGAAAACTGATCAGAATAAAGAAGCTGGTGCACGATGGGCATACTGAAAAAAATTTATCAATGGCAGTAAACATCCCTTTCTTCCTCACTTAAGTGATCTTTGTCCCAATCCTCATCCTCAAAGTTTAGACTTTTTGACTCTTTGATGTGCTTATGTCTGTCTCATACTCATGATATCATAAGTTTTTGATTAAGGGCATAAACTGGTACATATTTGTTTATTTCGTTTCTCATTGAAGATCTTAATTGTGTATGAGTTTAAGATGACTAATATCCTCATATTAACTAACCATTTTGTTAGCAGAAGTGTACTTGAAAGTGTTGCCCAAGTGGCTATGAGTTAAAAATGATATTGCACTCATTGAATGTTATTCGAGTTCTTTGGTTATTGGTTTTCAATGATGCCAAAAGGGGGAAATTATATAATGTGGATAGACATATGCATAGTTTGTCATCATCAAAAAGGGGGAAATTGTTGAGTAATGAGAAAACATGAAGTTTGTAGTTTTGATGGATGACAAAGAGTTGTAGTTTTGATGACGAACAAATAGTCTTGATGTGTAATAAATAATTGGTTATCATCATCAAAAAGGGGGAAAATGTTGGGAAGTAGGAGAACAAATAAAGTAGTTTTGATGATTGATAAAGTGAACGCATGGTGTCGTATGTGTACAATTATGAGAGATTGCGGCAAAGAAGAAAAAGTATTGAGGCAAAGAAGAAAAAGTGCAGAATTGTAAAGAAATAAAAAAGTAGCAATTCAGTCAAAGAAGAAAAGAAATAAAGAAATTACAATTCAAGTCAAATAAGGAAAAAAGTAAAAACAGACAAGTTCAAGAAGGAAAAGGATTTGTAATTCCTTTCCTTGTAGAAGTTGAAGGCAAATCAAATCAATAAAAGGATCAAGAAGTTGAAGGAAAAAAGTATCTTTGCATAACCAAAAATTGAGAGAATTTATCAGCAAAGCCAGAACAATTGCCATTGCATATTCACGAAATATATCATCTTGAAAGCAGTATTTTCTGGGGAAAAAATGCAGGCCTTCGTCACAGAAACGCAAGGACCAGGTTTACCTTCATCACAGCAAAATAAGGACCAGGTTCACGAAACTTGTTTTACTCAGAACTATTGGATATTGAAGTTTGATCAATTAAAGTCTAGGGTTATTAGTCTTTGTTGATTTGTTCTAGGGTTATTATTGAGTTGTAATAATTCCTAGATTTGTAACAAGAAGTGGGTTTGACTTCTTGGGAGTTGAGTCTTGAGAGAATTCTAACAAGAAGTGGATTTGACTTCTTGGGAGTTGAGTCTTGAGAGAATTGTAAACAAGAAGTGGGTTTGACTTCTTGGGTGGTTAGAGTTAAGAAGAGTTGAGAGCTTTTGTAAACAAGAAGCGAGTTTGACTTCTTGTTGAGTGGAGAGTTTTCGATTATAGTTAATCGAAAAGGGTAGAAGTTTAGAGTTAGATTCATTGATTAACTGAGTTGTAAATCTTGAATTAATATAAAACTTCGGTGTGGTTTTTCCCTTCCTTGAGTTAGGAAGGTTTCCACGATAAATCTTCGTTTTATTGTGTTACGACAAAATTACAAGAACCTGGTTCTTGTTCTAGGGGTAACGTTTTTTTAGCTTGATGTGTACATGTTAAATAAACTCATCTCATATCAATTTTTATGGAGATTTGTTTTCATAACCAATGGTCTAGTTATATTTGGAGGCATACAATTTCTAGCAAACCAATTAACATTATAAACATAATTTTATAGTTTGGAATTGTGCTTTTTATTTTAAAATTTGAGAAACAAACCTTATAAAAACTATTTTGCAAGTTGATATAAATGCACATTTGACTATATGGTAGATGCATTTGTTGAATCATGATTGTAAGCGATCCGCATGGAAAGTCAATGAACCCATATTCACCTTTTCATATTTTCTAAATAATTTTTGGGAATACAATCTATACAAAGTTGACATAATGATTATTTTATCATGAGAACAAGCAACACAAGAAAATTCTCAAATTGTTTTGCATCACATTTGACTAGAATGAGCAATTGTCTATGTCAAGTGATATCAATTCCTCCAAAACTACAAAGATTTTTTTTAGTCTAACACAATATTTTGAACAATGTCATTCATCTAGATCATAACTAGTTAACCTTTTCTAAATTCTCAATTAATTTTGTGTACTTCCACGAATTTCATAACAATATTCTTATGGCGAACATCTCCTTCAAGAAGAAAATTATTATTATTGTCATAATTTAAATTATTGCATGCAAGGCTTATTACTTGACAACCAGGGATAAATTTGTGTTGTCACACAACAACATTCATTTTGATGATGATCACAACCTTTACTGGAAAAAATTATTTCATTCCTTTGTCCTTCAATAGTTTATAAAAACACATACTACAATATTTATGATGTAGTAAAAATGTATGACCAAGTTACCATTTATGTCAAAATATTTCTTTTCAATCTCTCAAACCTCTCGCATAGGTGAGATATGGTATTTATCCTACCATATATGAACATGACTTATCCATACTAACACAAGTCTATTCTGTTCGAGATATGACTATAACAATTTGTACATGATCCATAAGTTTTTATTAGTCATACTTTAATATTATCAAATTTATTTTAAACATCTCAAAATCACCTTCAATGTACTAACTGCAGTACCATTTTGTACTTCTATATTTTGGAGGACTTACAAAACTTACAAATTGGGTTGCACCAACCCAATCTTCCCAATAACCTTTCATACAACTTTCATGACCGAAATTACCTTAAAAACCCACAATCTTTAATGCTATCACATTCACATAAGCGAATGAAGTCAATCAATTGGACAAATTTCATAACTTTAATTAAGAGAATATCAATTTGTGCAGTCATCATTGTATTATGTTAGGATTTGAACCCATCGTCTTAATCATAAGAAGGCATTTTAGTCATTATTTATTGGGACTCAACCCAACAATTTATTATCATGATGCATCAGTACTCTCACCCGATGTACTACTCTCTTGGTTCGATAGGACTTGAATCATTCGTCTTACCCTCAATAAATGACATAATAAGCCATTTCTAATAGGACTTACCATCGAGCATTAGAAAAATGTTCACACATTGTGAATAACATGCATAAATATGTATAGAGTAAAAGAAACACAATAAAAATATTCTCAATAAAGCATGTACTAATATCTTAAACTTGTCAAAACAAAGAGTTACGTATAATATTATAGTATTTTGGGTGCACAATAATTAGGCTAGTGAACTATCGTTATAAATAAAAAATTAATTGTTCACTAAGAAAATAATAATTTCAATTATACTAAAAATAATTGATTACTACCGCCACCTTTTTAAATTTCCAAGTGAACCCAAAAATATTTCACACATAAAAAAAATAATTAAAAGCTTATGTAACAATTAAAACATTAAGCATAATCATAAATAATATATAAAATATATTCACATACAAAAGAAAGTTTATATAGTCGTAGGTGAAAAAAATGTATAGCAACAATAATATTAATCATTCACCTTGTTCACAAGTAAATATTAATATACTCCACAATATTAGTTGTTCCCAATAGAAAAATAAACACAATTAATTTACGATCAATTATTTACTTTGTTTCAATCCTGTAATGGTTGAATATTTGTGCTAATAACATGTTGTAAAATATAAGAACAAAAAAATAATATAAAATTGAAGACAAGAAGAATATAAGACAAGAGGAACAATATAAGATAACTTTCATTCTCTCAAGTGTTCACAGAATCTTTAAGTCTATACAATATGAACCTATAAGCCTCTATTTATAGTGTAACATGATAGTAAATACAAAAGGTTAGTCATAAACTTGATAGTAAATATGAACATAATGGAGGAGGTTATCGAGGTGAAGGATAGAAGAATAATTCATAAAGGTGGAGGTTATCTTCTTAATGCAAGGAAGTAATGTAGTAACTTCTTAGTGTATTGAACATAAATAATATATTGTTTTATAACAAAGATAGAATAAACAATAATTATTTCACAAAGCTACTCAAAAGATCTTTTCTAAGAGTGTTTAATTAATTTTTTTAAGCAATAGATAGATATTTAGCAACTATTTTGTTACATAATTTCAAAGTTCCATTTTTATATACGTACAACTAATATATCCCAAAACACAAATTTATGAACGTTAAACATGAGTCACCCAAACGACAATTTCATATTTGTTTTATCTCTTTACTTATGAATCATAATTAAGTTAATGACTGATCAGTGTATAGTATGATTGGTCTTTGATAACCTGATCATTGATTTATCAGCACTGCTTATAGTGCACTTGTTTACTTCCTCTTTCGCTTTTATTTGTCATGATGCCTTTTTGAAAGTCAATTTTACTAATATTTAAAGTAAATTTGGATTACATATATTTGATATAAAAAAGATTAGATTGTCAAAAACTATATGAAAAGTATTATAAATTGCAATTTTTGCTAACCTATATGATGAAAAAATACATTGTATAATATTAGTCAAAGTTTTTATAGTTTGACTCTAAAAAAAGGAAACTATAATAGTTATAAGTGGATGGAGGTACTAGTATTAATTCACAATATATGAGTATCTACTTTACAAACGATAAGTTTAGCATTTGCACATAGAATTAGTTATTGAAGACAACTATGTGATTCCTCTTACCTCTTTGTGCTGAGTTTATTTATAAAGATACTAATTTAAAAATGACAGATATCACAAATTTGTATATAATTTTAGCACTTTCATCTTTAACAAATGAAAAGCCAAGCTACACAACAACGAATAAAAACACCTTAATAAGTTTATCATATTTTACAATGAGATAATGTATATACATACTTATACTTTCTACCATGAAAGCATTAATTTTAGCACTTTAAAATAACCTTTAACAAATGAAAAAGCAAGCTACACAACGATGAATAAAAACACCTTAATAAGTTTATCATATTTTACTATGAGATAATGTATATACATACTTATACTTTCTACCATGAAAGCATGAACTTCCTAAGTTAAATGTTAAATAACTATAATACCCTATAAAACACCCAATTTCACATCGATGACAAGTAACTTTTTTGAAGGGTTGTGACTTTTTCGATGCTTTATGAAATTTTTTAAAATGTGATTTTTCTTAAGGGTTAAGGCTAATCTGATTAGGCACGACAAGCACCTTTCGTACTATCCTTTGGTGTCTATATAATAGAGACGTTTACTCAAATTTTTAAACTACAAATTTTGTAAGTTTTATATCATTCTTCTTAAAACAAGGAAGATTGTGAGAGTTGTTCAGTTATTCATTAAAAAAATTTGTGGGTAAACTAGATATATAAAAAAAAAATTATTCAACAGGGAGATAGAAATACTTAACATCAAACTAAAATACTATCTAGATATTAATATGCATTCATTTACATAGAAATAAATATATTTGACATTAACTTCTACTTGAAAAGTAGTCCAATGATTATTTGTTGCACAAACTATACCTTGATATTCAAAATGTGCAAAGTCTCAAAGTACTAAAGAAAATATTTTTGTTCAAAGACTTGTTTAAAGAGTCAAAACTAGATTTACTCGGTACTCCTCCATTTTCAAGTTACTTGTTGTACTTTTGTTTATATTCAGTTTAATTATGTTTTTTTCCTTGGGCTTGGGGCACATCTTTAAGAACAAATAGTTAAAAGACATTTTTATATGTTCAACATATCCTTGAACTAAAAGTCTTATTTATATTTTAAAATTTCATATAAAATTAAAATTAGACGAACATATATCTAACTGTTAAACTTTTCTTTACTGTCTTAACAAAATGAACTACTTAGAGTAAATGATAAATTAATATAAAACCTCCATCTTAATACCACAAATTTAATATACTTCTGTATTTTGGATTTTATTGTGCTTATTTATATTATATTATATCAAAAACAGTCTTGTTTTCACATCAAAGGGTAGTGACATCTCCAAAGACATATAACTATTCTAATTAGTTGTGACCTTTTCGAAGTGTTGTGACTATTTACCGAATAGCGATTTTTTGAAGAGTTGTGACTTTTCCTAAGGGTTGTGACTTTCTAAAGCGTAATGACTTTCCTGATGAGTTCGACTTTTTGAAGGGTTGAGACTTTTCTATAGTGTTGTGACTTTTTTTTCCTCAAATTATTAAGCTACAATTATTAAAAGTTTTTCATTGTTCTTCTTAAAACACCCAATTTAGTATATCTTCTATATTTATTATTATATTTATTCTTATTTTAATATATTATATTAAAAGAAGGCATCATGTTACATTAAATTGTTTTTAATTTTCTAAAGAGTTTGTGACTTTTTCGATGAGTTATCACATTTTCGAAGGGTTGTGAGTTTAATGATAAGAAACAATATGAAAATGCTCATACTACCCTTTGTTAACTAAATTGAGGAGATTCCTCTCATTTTTAAACAACATTTTCTTTAATATTTCTATTCTTGTCTTCTTCAAAACTCAAATTTGATTTACAGACATTGAAAATCTCAAAGTTAAATGACATTTGAAAACTCTCTGACATGAATGTTCAATAAATCTAATACTCCAATAAAAACATTCAATATAGTATATATTCTATATTTTATACCAATAATTTTTTTTTGTTATATTATATTAAAAGTAAGAACTCCAAAAATACAATAATAACGAAGTACTGTACTATGAGGGATGGAGGAGAAAGTTTATTTAAGAGGTGTAACTGATAGATTTTAAGAGTATCTAACTTACGGTAGCAGTAATAAGAAAGTTTATATCCACTACTGATAGGAAGTTATTTTTTATCATTCATTTTATAATTATAATATTGATTTTATATTCACGTGCAACACATGTGCGTCAAAAATAATAATTTTGAAAAAAATCACTCTCTAAACCTATATATATATATATATATTGTTATAAAGTATTTGTATTATAGTGAATGTCTATCATGTGGAGTCCTTTTTAGGATATGATTAAAGAGTCCTCCTACTTGGGGACCAAGTTAGATTTCTCCTATAAATAGAGTGCTCCTCTTCATTGTAAATTCATTCATCAAGAGAAATAACAAGTCTTCTCTTCTTTTCTCTCTAGTTTCTTCTTCTTAATCTATAGTTTTATAACACGTTATCAGCACGAGACTCTAATTTCTCAAAAGTGAAGGTTAGATTTGAAGAATTAATAAAGGTATTATTTATTCTTTTGTTTTTAATTTTAATGGCCAATCTTACAAAACTAGAGTTCACTGCCCTCCAAAGTTCGGGCAGGAACTACCTCTCATGGGTGTTGGATGCTGAAATCCACCTTGATGCAATGGGTCTTGGAGACACCATAAAAGAAGAAAATAAGGCATCAAATCAAAACTGTGCACGAGCAATGATATTCTTGCGTCATCATCTTGACGAGATTCTGAAAATCGAATATCTGACAGTTAAGGATCCACTTGTTTTGTGGAAAAACCTAAAAGAAAGATTTGACCACTTGAAGATGGTCATACATCCAAAGGCACGATATGATTGGATGCATCTAAGGCTACAAGACTTTAAGTCTATACATGAGTATAATTCTGCCATGTTCAGAATCACTTCTCAATTGAAATTATGTGGAGAAACGGTTAGTGAGATTGATATGATGGAAAAGAC
>NC_028642.1:24328366-24339591 GCF_001406875.1 Solanum pennellii
TTCTTATATATATATATATATATATATATATATATATATATATATATATATATATATATATATGTTTTCAACTTCTTTTCTCAAAAGTTTCACATTTGCATTTCTAATACATACTTTTAGAGAACAAAAACATAATCTGATCACAAGTAGGTTAAAAATAAAAAATCATTTGATGAAGTTTAATAAAAATTTATAGAGAATTGTTGGGCACACCTTTTGATTATTAATAAAGATAACAAAGCAAAACTCATTGACAGGGATAAAATGTGTAACACATGTTCCAGAGCCTAATTTGATAAACTCGTATTTTACTAACCAATGATTTTGGGCCATGGTATTTAGCCCATGGTTGTAGCTCATGGCTTTTATCACGTTCTGAGCCTACACCCTGGACGTGGACGACACTTGGGGACCATTTGCTGGTCCTCAAGCAAGACTTACTGAAGCATACAAAGCTAAAAAACAGAATAAAGATTCATGAAACTAAAATACAAAGCTTTAAGTCAAATTAAAACATAAAAAAAAAAAATTATTCAACTCGCCATAAAATAGATAACTTTAGTCTTTGAAACATTTAATAGAATAAATGATTAATACAGACTCCTTAACTAACTTGACTATCTATGAAGCCTCTAACTGATAAATGATGGAAGTCAGGTTAGGACCCATGACCTCCGAACTAATCAGAAAAGTAAACGAAGTCCTCCAGAAGCAAGGAGGTTCACCTTAGCTAACTCGAACTCTCGAATGTATCAACGAAGCTCCTGTTGATGATCCTGGATATTTGTGTATGCATCATGAGAAGATGCAGACCAATTGGCTCAGTACGTGGAATGTACGAGCATGTAAGGGAAATTCTAAAGCATAATATTGTCAGGATCCAAAAATGGATGTGATGGTACACATCTTATCCCACCAAGACAAGCCAACCTAAAACTCAACTATTACAATAAAATGTGGAAAGTTTACTATCAACTTACATTATACCCCAAAACCTGGTGGTCACGTGTACAAGCCTCTAAAGTATTACAATTGAATCAAACGAAAATATAAGTCTCAAATGAACTTGTTTCTAGAATAGAACAAGATCAAAACTATGAAGAAAGAGAGTCGACAAACAGCGACCACACAAATCTCCAAGAAGCCTCGAAAAAAAAGAGAATGACAAGTACAACAAAAATTCAAGCTTAATAACCTACAAAAAAATTGTTGAAGCAAGGGGTGAATACCAAACCACACAGTACTCAGCAAGTAAGACTCTAAACACAAGCTAAGGGGATGAAATACGGACACTCCTACCACCCCAACCGAACCTCCACAATTACAACTTGCATAAAAGTCAGCCCGACCTAACAACTCACGGTTTACAGCGCACATAGTTCAACAAGAACACTTAAACAAATTACATATCCTCAATAACAACACTTTGACAAATTACATCTTCTCAACAACAACACTTTAAAAAATTACATATCCTCAACAACAACACTTCAACAAATTATATATCCTCAACAAGAATACTTCAACAAATTACATATCCTCAACAATAATATTTCAACAAATTACATGTTCTCAATAACAAGCTCAATATTAATCAATCACAAGTTCCGCAGAAAGGCAATCACCAAGATCAGTAAAACACGATATCAAGTTCACTAATGATAAGTATGTTCAATGCAATGGAATGCAATGTCAAGTATAATGATGCATGTCTAACCTAGTGATACACACTCGCTGTCTCTCAATCCGGGACCCATGGGGGACATATCTGTCCATGCATCTGTCGCGGCGCACGACAAGACCCTCGATAATAGTAACCATTGCGACGCGCGATACGTCCCTCGAAATAAAGTTCCATCGCGGCGCGCGATACATCCCTCGAAATGGTACATCCTATTTAAGTTGTCATTCTTTCTCAATGCACATAACACTTGTCACAACCATGTCTCAAAATAATGCAAATAACATATTCACACAAATAAAGAGGATATGACTATTTTCATAACACTGCACAATTCACAATAACATCAACAATGACTGAACAAGCCTTTCAAACAATTCTCCATTATCAACACATCACACACAATCAATTGTTCACATTGCTTTTTATTACCCTTTGTTTTCATCATTAGTATTAATCAATGTGAAATAAGTCAACCCATCACCAAGTCTCATTACTCCTACACATATACCACAAGGAAATACACGCATTTCATACACTTAACAAGAGTTTAGAAATCTACTTTCCTCAATCAGTCAAGAATTCACTTCAAAACTTGAGCCTTCTCGTTTTGTTGAACTCCAAACTCAAAGCAATCTATTCACATTAATGATCACAATAAAATTTTGAACTAACAACATTCATATTTCCATAGGTCTAGCTTAGACCCAAAGCCTATCCGAATTTATAATCCAATTCCCAATTTTAATGTCAATTAACATTTCAATTATCATATCTTTTTTTTAAAATAGAATTAAGTTATAATTTCTCCAAATAGCATAGTAGCCTATCTTAATATACCAACATTTGAACCACGACATAACTAACTAATAGATATAAAATCTGTAACTATAAAACCTATAGGCCGAATTAAAACCTTTTGAAATGGTGCCATACACATTCATTATCTAATGATTGGATGAAATTATTAGCCAATGATTACCTTCAAATCACAAAAACAACTTACTAGAAATGTTTAGAATCATCAATAACAAGAGCAAGCATTTCTAAAGAAAAATTATAATCAAAAGGTAAAGTTTCAATTGTTAAAAATAAACTATATCATGATCGCCTAATTATTGCTAATAATTGGTAGTTACAAAAGGGTTAGTACCTATGTTATTCATCATCGATCTTGCGGCGTTCTTTTCCTTCATCTTTTTTTTCTAAATTAATTAAAACATAAGAGTGATCAATTTTATTAATTTATTTTAATAGAAACGGGTCAAGTGACATAGGATCTTAGATAAATTCAGATCTGACCATTATTATCAACTAACTTAATTAATTATTTGATAAATATCCGTTAAGTAAATAACCATATTAAAAAATAACTCGAAATTTTTTAAACTCTCACATTGATCATAAGTGACCTCGGATATAACTACTGAGATGAGTAAAATGGTAATCTTACAAAAATAAAATTAAAAAAATTTAAAACTTATTTTTCGGGTCATTACATTATCCACCACTAAAAACTATGTTCGTCCTCGAACATAAGAAAGAAAACCTTAAGTTATACCTCTAGTCGTTTTAATCTCTCCAAGTCATCTCATATTTTAGACTAATCCAATAAGATCAACTACTAAGAACTTAACTTTTGATCAAACTTTGTAAGATCTATAAATCAAGAGTGGTTATCAAGCAACAAATTAACCCATAAACTCAACCTAATGTGATCCTTATTAGACCATAACACAACCATCAAGACAAATATTTTCTGATATAACCAGGATAAACTTTTAATAAATACCGGGTACAACTTGTCCGAATTAACCACCAAACACTCATAATGTACAAATAAAAGATATGATATTAGACTCAATGAAGCACAAATTAACTCAAGATACTCAACTTAAGTTACTCAACTCGAAATACTCAACTCCTGATACTTAACTGACTCATATTAATATGAAGTAGTTTAAAACAAGTGTTATATAAATAAAAGCTATTTAAAAACATGATTTCGAGTTTGTGTATATAACAAGGATACAATATAACTCTGAAATGTATATGAAAATACAATTAAATGATGTATAACTTATGTGGGGCTTCTCTAACCAACAATCATCACTTAAGAGCTACAGTGATGATACAATGTCACTCGGCCCACGCTGCTCGGCCATCCTAACCTTGCCAGAGTATAGGATCTGAACTAACTAATGGATCCACTAGTATACTATGAAAAGGATTCATCTAAAATGTATGACCCTCTTCTACCCATGATGGCTACATGGTTTACATGGAGACTTGAGTTGATATGAGCTCGCATTCCCACATCGGTGCTCAATACTACTCCCAAAAATATATACTGACTTTTATGTTTTTCAAAGATACTGATTCTGTTATTTGAGATTAGTGCTCAAAACTTATCTTTGAAAATCTCTCTTGGAAATCATAGTTTCTCTGCTTGTTTAAATGTGAAAACATTTTTACTTCTCTTTGGTGATACTTAGTCCCTATATACTCTTGAAGAAAGGAATTTCAACTTAACTTTTTACTCTTTGCTCAACTTATAACTTGAGTTTTAAAACAAAGTTAGAATGTTTGTTTAAGACTTTGGAACTCTTTAAGAACTTACTTTGACTTGCTTTTTAACTTTAAGACTTGACTTTTAACTTCTTTTGATTTTGATCTTAACTTTTCTTGAATTGGATTATGGATTCAAGTATCCTGATCTCATATTTTTGGATGATTTCATGATGTCCAAATTAAAGGGTTCATGCAAAATTATGAGCATGAACTACTCAACTCGAGAATTCAAAGGTACCTCTTATCTCAAGATTGTTCGACACATAAGGTTCATGCGGAATTATGAGCATGAACAATTCAACTAAACGACTACATAACTACATGGAATTAATGAATATGACTCTTCTCATTCTCTTGTTTACTTCCTCAAAACTTAGTTCAATCAATGATGGATCTCAAAGAATTTACAATTGAACTTGAAGATTTTCTTGAACTCAACTCTTAACTCTCTCTTGAATGTGATTTATAAATTCAAGAGTTATGATTCATGGTATGAATGATCTAGGTGATATTTTAGACTCATCATACATTCTCCTCACTCATGCTCACTTACGTGAGTCTTGAAACATGTTACTAGAAGTTGTAGATGACTCCACAAAAGGACTCGAAGGGACTCTCTCAAAAGGTTTGGAAGAAATCTCAAAATTAAATCTTAACTTTACTTTGAATTTGAATTATTATTTCAATGATTTCTAAGTTTTTAGAAGTAGTTAAAAGTGTTTAGAATCAAAGGGGTTAAAATACACTTTAAATAAGCTCAAACGGAGCAATCGGGGAAAAAATTGGATAGGAAAGGTGACCCTGGGGATATGGGTGGAGAGGGGATACAACCCCTGATGTACAGATAAGGGTTTGGGGCGCTCTGTCAAGCGTGCTGCGCCAGGTCCCAACCCAGAAAATATGCCGAGAACTTTTACGCGTTTTCTCACCTTAACTCGCCTAAAATTGAACGGTTTCTTTCTCAATCACTTGGATTCGGTTACTTCACTTAATTATAGTCTAATCCATTGAAGAAACACTAATCATTAAAAGTCCATCGCGACAAGATTTAGAATGAACCTCAAGAAGATCTATCAATAACTCTAATCTTTAAACTTAAAGCATGAGATTTCGCTGAAAAATAACACGATTTGGCGTGTGGGTGAACTAACCCAACATTATGGAAGCTTAAATATCTCTTAGGTGTTATACCCATGGTGAAAATCCGCAACTAAACTCTAGAACGTCGATGAAACCCTTCATCCTTTCATCTTTTCTCCTCTTTTCTCTTTTTGCCTCTTCTTGAACTATCAACTAAAACCCTAGGCGTATATTAGGATTTTAAAACTGAAACTAAAAGTATTAGAAACCTAAAATATACTAAAAATGAATTAAATCTGATTGGGTAAGGAAAGGAACAAAATACCTCTCACATTTTCAGCTAACTTTCCATAACTGGACAGCCTAACTTCAAAAGGTCATATCTCACTCATCCAAACTTCAAAACTTAGAAAACGTGGCGGATTTGGAAATATAATTCAAATATCTTTCCTATGGTATCTTGTAAAACACCAAACTCTTCCTGTGCTAGGATTTATGATCGTTTGAAGTTGACCGAAAACTCATACTTAAATTCACTCTCCAAATTTCAGATTTTTGCTAATTCCACTTTAGTTCTTTCTGGAAGTCTTGGTGCTAAGTCTAATGTAATGAACTTAATACTTAAGAAATTTTAATTCCTCCGAAAAAATTTACTTAGTACGAAGGATGGTTCAAGTCTTAGCTCAAAAATTTCTGGGGTGTTACATTTTTAGCCCATTATATTGTATAAAAGTGGTTTGTCTTCTATATAAGTCTTGTTTATACATTTAAATAGTGATGGTAAAATAATTTTCATTTGTGGCTTAATGTTTAAAAATTTGACAAAACCCTATAAGTTTTCTCTTCCTTTTTCCCTTCTCAGCCACCACCACCACCACCACAAAGTTTAAAATCCACCAACAAATTAACACTTAAAACCCCAATAAACCACCTCCATTTTCATAGTGTTCGACAAGCTTCTAATAAACAACCACCACCATCTAAAGACTATTCCTCCCTTTTGTCTCCTTCTCCATCAAAACACACATCCATCAATCCCTAAATAACCTTGGAAACCACCACAACCGAAGCCAACCAAAACCCCAATAAATCCATCAGAATTAAATCCACACCACTACAGTCTCCCTTACTCTTTAGCTGCATCATAGCTTTGTTGTACAACAACCAACAATGTCACACTTAGAAACTAGACCTTGTCGCAAATACCATCAGTGAACCATAATTGGCTAACTGCCTTGGTTTCCTTTTCTTTGGTGACTATTGTATCTCTATTTTACATTTTTTCATAATATTTTTGTTGCTAAGTTTGCACTTCAGCCTGGTCTTTCTCCAATAAACTCCATAAAGGTTTGATACCTTGGTTTTACTTGTTCTATTTTATATTTTATTTCATTCCTGTTGTGTTGTCATATGACTAATTACTGTTGTTAGTAGGTTGGTTTTGCACAATTTCTTTTTCCGTTAATTATTTTTCATCCACCACTGAATTAATAATTTTTCTTGGTATTTTGAACTACTATGATTCTTTTTATTTAAATGTGTGCTTAAGTTTTCTACCAATTATGTGTCAATGCCATCATTTGATTTTGTCTTATTAACTTGTCTAGTTATATTTTTTTCATTACTTTTATAGTGCCTTATTTTAATCTCAAAAATGTGTATATTATTTCAGTTATGTTAATTTGCTCATCATTTTTCAGTTTTTGCTCTATATTATTCAGAATCCTGTTACACTTTGATCTAGTGCATTTAATCGTAGGTCATTTTGTTTAATGTTTTTAGTGATTGTATATTGTTTTAACTTTGTTAATTTTTTATTATTTCCTATCCAGATATGTAGACATCTAGTGTTTCTTCACATCAAATGTAATTGTACCCGTCATAGTCAAAACTGATAAGTTTAAATCATAGGATAATGTAACAGTTTCGACCGAAATCGGGCTAACTGAAACAGATATCACAAAGCATCATCTCCAGAAAAATCCTTACACTGCTCATGCATTCCTCAGTTATGCTTTGACTTTGTGATGATTTGAATTCTATCTTTATTGTACTTACTCTTCATCTTGTAGGAAATTTCTTCTCTTCCAGATAGAGAAGCTAATAACTACATGCAAGTTGGATTTGCTAGAGCAGGTGGTGGTGGTAAACCTTCCCTTCCTATTCGTTATCCACTTCCATTAGCTCTTGGGAAAGAGATGGCACCAAATGGAAGATTTATGGTACTTATGACGAGGCCTTGTGAAACCCAACCTTAAAATACTGAGGTTGTATGTAAATAAGAAGTTGCGGGATGTTATTTATCTCTTCCCACAACGTTCTAAGCCACTAAACCTTCTACATGGAAACTTGTTGAATTGCAACCACAAGTAGGTAGAATTGTGTTAGAAAATGAAAAAAACAAAAAAAAATCTAGGTTAATGGATGAACATTACCATGATTCTTCCTACTTGAGATTGTAGTTCTCAAAATTTATAGGTCTGAGGTTTGGTGGTTCAAGAAGTCGTGCGAAGCGACATAACATCCACCAACTTCTTATACACATACTAAATCTATTTTAAGGTAGTGTTTCACAAGGCCTCAACATAAATAACATAACCCTTCCTTTTGGTGCTAATTTTGCCCACTAGCTGATGAAAGTGGATCAAGAACAGGAAGGGCAGGTATAACACTAACACCTTCTCTAGAAAATCAAACTCCCTTGTAGTTAGTAGCTTCTTCGCCTTGAAGAAGAGAAATTTTCTACTAGAGAAAGAGGAAGAACAGTAAATTAGAATTAGCACGAAATCCAACCATACCTAAGGAATGCAAGAGCACTGTTACCTTTATCGGAGACCATGCTTTGTAATATGTGTTACAGTAAGACTTTTTTTCCCAACAGTGTTGTTGTATCCTTTGGTTTAAGCTTATCAGTTTGGAATATGATGGGTATAGTTACATTCGTTGTGAAGCAACAGTAGATGGCTACATACGTGGACAAAATCAAAATAAGCACGAACAATCATGGTTGAAGAATGTAGGAGCACTATCTGCTTCTGGTTTACCAAGCTCAGGTTCAGTGATTACCAACCTCCAACAAATTTTGCTATCATCCTTACAGGTAATAAATCTAATAAGATAATTATATAGTAAATGTTTCATTTTCGTCATTGAAGATGTAGTCCTCTCTATCATATCTGAGTCAAAATCAATTTCCAAATGAAAAAACAAATTTTGCATCTATAAAAAGATCTGGTAAGTTTTATAAAAGAATTTATGCAAAAAACCTAATGAATCTATTCATCCTATATACCAAAGGTCCTTTTCGAAGCTAAACTATTCATTTTAGCGACTTCTTTGAAGGAATCACCTAACTGCATGAGGTAAAGAGTTTATTTATATCCATACAAGGATACTCGGACTTGAGGTACTTTTTAACTAAAATCTTTCTTCGAAAGTACTTTTCTTTCAATATTTTGGAGCCTAAATATACTTCGGAAGATTTTAATATCTATCCTTAAATGTTCCTAAACCTGAAACTCTGTTTTCCTATCCACCAGCACCACTTGCCACCAACATTTGTGCAATCTACAAGACCATATGGTAAACCTTCGCAAAGTCAGACTTTGAAACTGGATAAAGTTGAAGACCAGTTTCATTGATTCTAGATGCACTCCCATTATGTATAATAAGCGCATGGCTCTCCCCAACCTCCTCCTTAGCTGACATTTAACGAGAAACTCTTACTCTATTGATAATGATGAATCACCTTCTTGTCTAAAAATGATAAAGGAAACTATAAAAGTCTTCATTAGAAAGAAAACCATTTTTGGAAATGAAATAACTACTAGAGACTGAAAAAAGCAGTTAAAGGAGAAAAGCCAAAAGTTGAGTCTACTATGAAAGAAAACAAGACAAATATACTTAAGATTAAGGCAAATGTATCACCTTTAAGATAACCTACAAAAAATAAATATCAGTGCTGAGCAACTGAATTGTTTGCGTATAATGGCATCATGCTTGACATAAACACCTCAAATTTCAAGCCACCTTTGAGGTGAAATTATTATTGTTGTTCAACAAATAATCCTAAGATACTTAGTTTAAAGAATAGTTTCAAATACAAGAAACTTAAATCCCATAAAGAAAATAGAATTTGAAATATATTAGAAATCATAAATAAAATAATTTTCTCAAAGAAGAAAAGCGATTCCACTGAATGCACAGTGTCCTTAAGAAAACTCATCCCTCGGAGTATTTGAGCTTAATAGAATGTATCCCCTTAGAATAGAATGATTTGACTCGTTGGTGTATAGGTACCTAAAAATCGCGTTGTTAGCAAACCATCAACAATAGTAAAGTACACTGAGAATACTAGATTAATAGAAAAAGAAGAAGTCCAGAAATTCCTTATTATTTATTGAAAATAAGAGGAAACCCTTCTATACGTATGAAACTAAAGCTAGTGTGAACTAGTGCTTATTTTGTCCTATCGGAAAAGTCATATCCCTTTAAAAATTTCACAACCCTTCCGAAAAGTCGCAACATTGCAAAAAAGTAACAACTTTTCATAAAAATCAAAACTCATCACAAAATTCAAAACTTTTCATAAATGTCACATCTCGTTAGAAAAGTCAAAACTCTTTATTAAAGTGACAATCTTTCATTTTTCATTCCTAGTCAAATATCTGAGTTGATGATAACCGAATTTGAGGCCTATCTTTATGAAATGACTAGCACCATGAAGTTGGTCAAACAAGTCATCAATCATAGGGATAGATAATTTTTTTGTTGGGACCTGTTAAACATCCTATAGTTGATGCACATTCCGAAGGAACAATCTTTCTTCTTCACGATCAACACTGGTGCACCCCATAGGGAATTACTGGGTCTGATGATGCCCTTATCTAGAAGTTATTTCAACTACTCTTTTCAATTCCTTAAAGTTTGAGCTATTTTGTAACGAGGAATAGAAATAGGCTTGATATCTGGAAGGAGATCAATTCCAAAGTCAATTTTTCTTTCGGGAGAAACTCTGGGAAGATATTTTAGAAACACTTTGGAAACTAATTCACTACTGGAACTGCCTCACGTGTTGGGGTTTCAGAGCTTCAATCCTTACCCTGAACTAGATGATTGATATAACCCTTAGAAATCATCTTTCTAGCCTTAAGGTAAAAAATAAATCGACCTATAGGCGCTAAGATACTTCCTTTCCATTCTAAGATTTGTTCTTCCAGACACTCAAAAACAAACAATCCTATTTTTACAATAGACTGAGGCAAAACAAGAACGTAACCAATTCATGCCTAGAATGTGTAACGACCTGTTTAGTCGATTCGAGCAATAAGATTATTTTGATAAAAACTGACTGGGTCGACGGACCACGCGACGGACCGTCATGGTCACGACGGCCCGTGATGGATTCCGTCGTCCCATACTTGTAAATTTTCTTCTGCTACTTTTCTCATTACCCTCGACGACAAGTAGGACGAACCGTCATAGGCACGACGGACCGTCGAGGGGCTTCGTTCCAAAACACTTAAACTCTGAAAATCTGGGTACTGAGATCGACTCTCTGAACTTCACGACGGAACTGCAGGACGGACCGTCGTAGGTACGACGGACCGTCACAAACCCTTTACAGAATTTGACCCTCTGAACTTTGTGACGGACCTGCAGGACGGACCGTCATAGACACGACGGACCGTCACAGGTTGCGTAACCTAACTGGGTCGGATTTCTGCTAAAAGTTTTAAAGGGGTGTTTTGGACTATTCATGACAAACTTTATGAAATTAGTGGGGTAAGTTTAATAATTTATTTACTTGGAGGGTTAAAGGAGATAGCCTTGGAATAACAAATGGGTTACTTTTATCATAATGAATTATATGATAATTAGGGTAAAAGAAAAG
>NC_028642.1:24341032-24359655 GCF_001406875.1 Solanum pennellii
TGTACTGACCCCTACTTTTATGTTCTTCTTGTTGTTTTGTGGAGTGCAGCAAGTGCACCAGTGACTTCGTCTCGTCCGCAACTCTAGCCAGTCTTCAGCACGTCAGATTTCAGGGTGAGCTATTGTTCCTAGCTCGGACTGGATTCTCTCATTTACGTCTTGATGTCCTTGAAGCTCGGACATGGACTATCGTTTTACTTATTTTAGTTCTTAAATACTCTTAGACTTAGTAATTTGAGGATAGATGTTCTTGATGTGATGACTTCCAGATTTTGGGGATTATAAGTATTATACTTTAGAAGTTATTTATTGATTATATTAATGAGTTTTGGTCTTCCGCATTATATTTTGTTCATTATGGTTGAAATATTGGTAAACGTTGGGGTTTAGATTTGTTGGTTCGCTCACATAGGAGGATAAGTGTGGGTGCCACTCGCGGATCATTTTGGGTCGTGACAGAATGACATCGAAGTCTCTCATTTCAAACTCTATAAGATCTACTAAGGTGACTTTCTGGAAACTATGACAGGCATTTTCTGTATACCCGTTTAGCCAGATCTATGTCACTGACAAGATTAGAGACTGAGAAGGGTTCTGAGAGAGTTTCTGAACTATCATCGAATTTGATTGTTATATTAGGAGTTACAAAATACAAAGCATCCCTTGGATCTAACAATACATAAATATCAATGTCAAAGACTCGTAACATTCTAGTGACTACATCAGGACAATTTTCCTGATCCTGGTGAGCCTTGAGAGCACATTACCTATTTTGGCGCTGACCGCCACCTGTACCAGATGAGTTACCCCGTTGAGTCAGACGCCCAGCTGGTGCTACTGAAGTTGTGGACTTAGCTCTACCATTTTTACCTCCTTGACCTTGTTTAGAAGGATAATCTTTCAAACTGTGACCTGAGTGATAATACGCTCAAATTACACCTCCCTAAAGAAGAATAAGCGATCGTGATCAAGTAAGGAAACTCAACTTGTAGGTTGGGGTCAATCACACAAGGAAAATTGTTTAGACTTAAATTTACTAATGATTTTATTTGTTTAGCCAATGTATTTCTGAAAAACAAGTAATTAAGGGGGGGATTAGTAAAACAAATTCAGAAAATTGTATAAGTAATCAGTGATAAAGATTCAAACTTTACTTTTTAACTAGATGAGAAAGTAACTAGGACATAATTGTTCTCCATAAGCTCATACCTCGGTAATCCTTGTAATAGCAATCCTTCCTAGTTTATTACGTACAAAGTGATAAGTTAGGTATCTCTAAAACATTGATCCGATATCTAGTGAATTTCACCCTGCACCCTTGTCTGTCTACGTGTGTATAATTTAATAACTCTTACTTTTACATCATACTAGTATACATACCCGCGTGTTGCGCGGATATAATACTAAAATAAAAAAATAATAAGGTACAATTTAAATGAAAAATAAATAAAAAAATAAATAAATAAAACAATTAATTAAATGTAAAATAATATACTTTGCTTTGAAATTATTTCAATCAAACTAAAAAATTATTATGCGATCCTAACAACAATGATTTTATAATTTTCATAGTAAAAAATAATCCAATTATATTAAAATATAACATCTATATTAATATAATAAAGTATTATGTGTGTGAAATAATTCATTCGCATCATATTAAATGATTAATATTATTTTGACTAATAACTTGTTATATTTGTTTTCATGAAAATAATATGTGAATAATGACTATATATAGTTATATTAGTATATTGTAAAACATATTGAATTATCGAATTAATGAGAATTTATTTTAGTTTTAAACTTGATCAAATTATATATTAAAAAACTAAATTTAACGATTAAATGTTGAAGAAGGATGTATAAAATGGAAAAAGTAAAATAAAATAAATAGAACTTTTTAGGTATATTGATTATTGTGCCTTGAGTGTGTTTTAAGATTTTAATGTATGCACACATCTCAGTAATTTAATCTTTCTTTTATTTATTTCTAATTAAGTAGAAGGTATAATTTATTTAAAATATTTATTCACATAAATTAAAAAAAAAATTTATGAAAAATAATACAGTATTTTAAATTTATTTTGATTACATTATAAAGTTGTTTTGTGGTTCAAACGTCTAAGTATTTACAATTTTCATAATAAACATAAGTTATTTATATTTAAAAATTAAGTATAATAAAATATTATATATGTGAGTTAATACATTTATCACATATTAATTGATCAATATTATTTTTATACGATGATTAAAAACAAAAATAAGTTTATTTTTCTTAATCATGCCTTAAAATAATTCATGTGAATTATATAAATAAATATGAATACTTTCAGAAATAAAATTAAGTGCAAGAATAGTAAAAAGAATATAAAATTTTTAATGATTTAGCAATGTAATCAAGTAATATAAATTACTTATATTTAGATAATTATATATTAATATGCAACAATTATATATTTATAAAAATTAAAAAACAGTCTATATATGCATTTTTAATTGTCATGTTTTTTTTAATCATAAAACATAAGAAATAACTAACAATTTATGTTATATTTTTTTATACTATTAATATGCAAATAATGGCTATTTATATTACTTTACGTTACATTAATTTTGTAATATATAAACTCTTTTTTTAAAATATTAAATTAATATACCCTTTAGTTTAATTTGATAAGTTTACATATTGAAGGAGGAATAAAACGGAGGAAGTATAATTCAATAACAACTTTTTAGGTATGTAAGTTTGTGTCCCAAAATAAGCCTTTAATGTCTGCACAGTTTTCAATAAATAAAATTTCTTTATTATATTTTAATTAAAAAAATAGTTTTGGCACAGTCTAGAAAATACAAAAAGTTAAAGAAAAAACTAAAAAATTGTCATCCTAACAACAATGATTATATAATTTTCATAGTAAAAATAATCCAAACTATATTAAAATATAACATCTATATTAATATAATAAAGTATTATTTATGTGAAATAATTCATCCGTATCATATTAAATGATTAATATTAATTTTGACTAATAATTGGCTACATTCGTTTTCATCAAAATAATATGCGAATAATAAATATTTATAGTTATATTAGTATAATTGTAAAACATATGAATTATCAAATTAATGAGACTTTATTTTTAGTTTGAAACTTTATCAAATTAAATATTAAAAAAATAAATTTAACAATTAAATGTTTAAGAAGGATGTATAAAATGCAAGAAGTAACAATTGTATTGTAAGATTTCAATGTAGACACACATCTCAATAATATAATTTTTTTGTTTATTTTTAATTAAGAAAAAGGTATATTTAATTTGAAATATAAATATTCACATAAATTAAAAAATACAATAACTTTATGAAAAATAATAGATGATATTTTGAATTTATTTTAATTACACTATAAAGTTGATTTGTGGTTCAATTGTCTATGTTCTTACAATTTGCATAATAAACATAAGTTATTTATATTTAAAAATTAAATATAATAAATATTATATATGTGAGTTAATACTTTGTCACATATTAATTGAATAATATTATTTCCATGTGATGATTAAAAATATAAATAAGATTTTCTTTAAAGCATGCGTTAAAATACTTCATGTGAATTATATAAATAAATATGAATACTTTTAAAAATAGAATTAAGTACAAGAATAGTAAAAAAAAAATTATTAAAATTTAATGATTTAGCGATTTGATCAACTAATATAAATTACTTATATTTAGATAATTATATATTGATGCAACAATTATATTTTCATAAAAATTAAAAACTAGTCCATATATTCATTTTTAATTGACATGTTTTTTTAATAGTAAAACACAAGAAATTTGACTAAATTTGTATTATATTTTTTACACTATTACAATGCAAATAATGAATATTTATATTTTTTCGTTGAATTAATTTTGTACTATATAAACTCTTTTCTTAAAATATTAAATTAATATACCCTTTAGTTTAATTTGATAAGTTTATAAATTGACGGAGGTATAAAATGGAAAAAGGATAATTTAAATAAATAACTTTTTGGGTATATAAATTAGTGTCTCAAATAAGCCGTTAATGTCTGCACACTTTTCAATAAATCATCTTTCTTTATTATTTTTTAATTAAATAAAAATACTTTTGGCACAATCTATAGAATACAAAAAGTTAAACAAAAAACTAAAAAGTTGTTATGTGATTCTAACAGCAATGATTTATAATTTTCATACTAAAAAATAATCCAATTATATTAAAATATAACATCTATATTTATATAATAAAGTATTATTTGTGTGAAATAACTCATTCGTATCATATTAAATGATTAATATTAATTTTGACTAATAATTTGTTATATTTATTTTCATCTAAATAATATGCGAATAATGAATATTTATAGTTATATTAGTATAATTGTAAAACATATTGAATTATCAAATTAATGAGATTTTATTTTTAGTTGGAAACTTTATCAAAATAAATATTAAAAAAATAAATTTAAAAATTAAATGTTTAAGAAGGATATATAAAATACAAGAAGTAAAATAAAAAAATATAATTGTATTGTAAGATTTCAACGTAGGCACACATCTCAATAATTTAATCTTTCTTTTATTTATTTTTAATGAAGCAAAAGGTATATTTTATTTGAAATATAAATATCCACATAAATTAAAAAATACAAATAACTTTATGAAAAATAATAGATAATATTTTGAATTTATTTTAATTTCACTATAAAGTTGTTTTATGATTCAAACGTCTATAATCTTACAAATTGCATAATAAACATAAGTTATTTATATTTAAAGATTAAATATAATAAATATTGTATATGTGGGTTAACACTTTGTCACATATTAGTTGAACAATATTATTTTTATACGATGATTAAAAACATAAATTAGATTTTTTTCTAAATCATGTCTTAAAATACTTCATGTGAATTATATAAATTAATTATGAATTTTTTTAAAAAGTAAATTAAGTGCAAGATTAGTAAAAAAATTATTAAAATTTAATGATTTAGCAATGTGATCAACTAATATAAATTACTTATATTTAGATAATTATATATTGATTGTTCAACAATTATATTTACATAAAAATTAAAAAACAGTACATATCATTTATAAATGACATGTTTCTTTTAATAGTAAAACATAAGAAATTTGACTAACAATTTATGTTATATTTGTTTTATACTATTACAATGCACATAATGACTATTTATAATTTTTCGTTAAATTAATTTTGTAATATATAAACTCTTTTCTTAAAATATTAAATTAATATATCCTTAATTTAATTTGATAAGTTTACATATTGACCGAGGTATAAAATGATGGATGTATAATTTAAATAAATAACTTTTTAGGTATATAAGTTAGTGTTTCAAAATAAATTTTTAATGTCTGCACAATTTTCAATAAATCATCTTTCTTTTATTATTTTTTAATTAAACAAAATACTTTTGGCACAATCTATAGAATACAAAAAGTTAAACAAAAAACTAAAAAGTTGTTATGTAATCCGAACAAAAATTATTTTATAATTTTCATAGTAAAAAATAATCCAATTATATTAAAATATAAAATCTATATTAATGTAATAAAGTATTATGTGTATGAAATAATTCATTCGTATTATACCAGATGATTACTATTAATTTTGATTAATAATTTGCTATATTTGTTTTCATCAAAATAATATGCAAATAATGACTATCTATAGTTATATTAGTATAATTTTAAAATATATTGAATTATCAAATTAATGTGATTTTATTTTAGTTTAAAACTTAATCAAATTAAATAATAAAAATGTTGGAGAAGGATGTATAAAATGGAAGAAGTAAAATAAAAGAATACCACTTTTTAGGTATATTGATTATTGTGCCTTGATTGTATTGTAAGATTTTAATGTATGCACACATCTCAATAATTTAATCTTTCTTTTATTTATTTTTAATTAAGCAAAAGGTATATTTTATTTGAAATATAAATATCCACATAAATTAAAAAAACAAATAACTTTATAAAAAATAATAGACAATATTTTGAATTTATTTTAATTACACTATAAAGTTGTTTTCTGGTTCAAACGTCTAAGTTTTTACAATTTTCATAATAAATATAAGTTATTTATATTTAAAAATTAAATATAATAAAATATTGTGTATGTGAGTTAATACATTTGCCATATATTAGGTGATCAATATTATTTTTATACAATGATTAAAAACATAAATAAGATTATTTTTCTAAATTATGCCTTAAAATACTTCATGTGAATCATATAAATAAATATGAATACTTTCAGAAATAAAATTAAGTGCAAGAATAGTAAAAAAATTATTAAAATTTTAATGATTTAGCAATGTAATCAACTAATATAAATTACTTATATTTAGATAATTATATATTAATATGCAACAATTATATTTTCATAAAAATAAAAAACAGTTCATATGTTCATTTTTAATTGTCTTGTTTTTTTTAGTAGTAAAAAATAAGAAATTTGACTAACAATTTGTGTTATATTATTTTATACTATTAATATGCAAATAGCGACTATTTATATTGCTTTTGGTTTAATTAATTTGGTAATATATAAACTCTTTTCTTAAAAATATTAAATTAATATACCCTTAGTTTAATCGGAAAAGGGCCTAAAATATCCTTAAAATATTGAAAAAAGGTATAAAATTATCATACATCTACCTTTTGACTCCAAAATACACTTTCCACCCACCTATTGGGTCCAAAATACCCTTGTCAAACATCTTTTTGTTCAAAATTGACCACTTATTTAACGGTTTTATATTTAAACTATTTAAATATTTTTTACAATATGTGGCGCTCAACTATTTGTTATAATTTAACTTATTAGTATAATTTATTAATCAATCCACTACCCACCCATTACTAATTAAACCTCTCTTAATTAATAAATCCGTCACATTATTAATGCAATCTACTGCCAATTGAGTGTTTTTAAAAATTTGAGGTGAAAATATCTATCGAATTAAATTATCATACATTCAAGTGGCTAAATAAAAATCACCGATAAACTTAAAAGTCTGACTATTTTTCATCTTAATTATTCTTACGTCTCAATTATGTGATGTTACTTCATAGGTAACCTTTTTTTTGAAATAATATATTAAAGGTTTTAAAACAAGTCATAAATATTTATAAAATTATATTTAAAAATAGTGCATGAATTAATTCGGGATATATCACTTCTTTATCTTTAATAATAAATTTCTAATTCAATTTTGAAAGAAAGCGTCCTCCTAAATAAGCGGCTCAATCTAAATTTGATTGGGGCTTCGATTCAAACTTGAATAATTTTGGATGTCATTTTCAAGAATTTACAATTCATCGCGTTTTAGTAGTATTTATGACGATTTTGATATTATGATTGGATTATTAATTGAGTGAGGTTTAGTTAGTAATGAGTGGGTAGTGGGTTGATTTATAAATTATATTAATAAATTAAAATTATAACCACTAGTTGAACGCCAAATATTTTAAAAAATATTTAAAGAGTTTAATTTTAAAACAATTCAAAAAGTGGTCAATGTTGAACCCAAAGGTGGATGACAAGGATAGAGCCAGTACGTGGATGAAAAGGACATTTTGGAGCTAATAGGTCTATGAATGGTAATTTTATACTATTTTCAATATTTTAAGGAAGTTTTAGACCTTTTTCCGTTATTTAATTAGATAAGTTTACACATTGACACAGTTATAAAATGGAGGAAGTATAATTTAAATAAACAAATTTTTAGGTATAGAAATTAGTGTCCTAAAATAAGCCTTTAATATCTGCACAGTTTTCAATAAATCATCTTTCTTTATTATTTTTTAATCAAACAAAAAAGCTTTGGCACAATCTAGAGAATACAAAAAGTTAAACAAAATGGCCTCAGAAATTAGAAACTAAAAAAAGTCAAAAATGAAAACTTGAAATAAATGGAGCTTTCCATATTGTAGAAGGAAACGAAAATGGAGATGATATCTAATTTTGAGATTACGAAATTGATTATCTTCTTTAGATCGTTATCGGTGAGAGCTAGTTATACCATTTCTAAGCTCATGTATATATTTCTTTAACACTGTAAGTGTATTTTCTTGTAAAATTTCATGGAAGATTGAAATTTATAATTTAAATCTCATCTTAACTTCGAACATCCTAATTAGAACATAGCCTAGAAGAAAAGACTTGCTTAAAGTTAGTATCACACTGCATAAGATTTTGATCAGAAATATTTTTAGATCTAGAGTCGCTCCGTCAACAATTATATGTTTTGTGAATTTGTGAGTTTAATTTTTTTGAATGGACCTTGCTTTATAATAAATTTTATTGAAGAGTAGTTGCATGCATCAGCTTCTTGATGTTGACTTTAATTTTGCAACATTTGTTAGGAGGTGTTTTCTTCAGCTCTGTTTTAACTTGATGCTACTCTATTTGGGATGAACACTTAGGGTATAATTTTTTTAAATTAATTATATTATTAAATGCATGCTATAACATAGTTGTAATAAGCTTCTTTCTATGTAGATTCTGTTATTTTTCTTGGTGATTGAGAGTTTCTGCTGAGTTCCTTTCAGTTTATTTGTGATTTACAATTACAGGTTAGATCTCTATCTTCGTTTTTATTTTTATGTTTAATCATGTTGTTTGAATAGATTGTGATGAATTATTTCTTCTTGGGGAAGCGAAAAACTCATTACATGTTTTTTAAAAAATTAAAAAAGACGTCTTTACATCTACAACTATGTAATTAAACTAATTTATATTATTCTAAATTAGTTTATTTTTACACCACTCTCTAAATTTCAATGTGTTTTATATTATTATTTTCTGTAATTTAAATGTTGTTATACTTATATTTTGATGTATGCTTCAGATGAAGATCTAACTGAGCTAATTGATATGCTTTGATAGATTATAATTAAGTTTACTGAAATTAACATAACATAAATAATTGTGTTTTTACTTGTTTAAACTTGTTTGAGTAATTTTTTAATGTGTTACTTCTTTGTAATAGAATAAATATTATATTAACTACTTTAAATAGTCATAATAGAATATCAAGATTAAATCTAAAGTTTTGAATATATCTAAAACAAAGCCCTGCATAGCAAATAAATAATATCAACATGTGGTTCCATTGAATATAATGAAATAATATGAAACTATCTGTAAAGCATACTCAATTACTTTAAGTGTGTAAGTGTTCACCATATGCACAAGTGTATTATTCCTCTCCATTGTTTCAATCTCTTGCTACAAATTCTATAATGCAAGAACCTAAAAATCAGTTGATTTGTCTGCCATAATCAATAAAATAACAAAACTCTAAATGATTACATAATTATACAATCAACTTCATCTGAATTGTTTTATAATGATCATCAACAATTAACGTATATATTAAAACATCCCAAAGAAATTGAATATCACGATAGATTCTGGAACATTTCTTTATATACTACATTTATAGCCGCATTAGTTAACTGTCCATCATCATTGTAACAAAGTATTTTTAAACCCTTTCTGCTTGTTACTCTAGAAACAGCTATATAAAGTTGTCCTTGTGTAAACACCGATTTTTTTAAAAGTAATCCAACATGAGATAAAGACTGTCCTTGGATCTTGTTGATTGTCATGGCAAATGATACATTTATAGGAAATTGTCTTCTTTGAAACTTAAATGGGATTCTAGCATCTGAAGGTGTTAAAGTCATTCTTGGAATAAATACCTTCAGTCCAGCAATCTGTCCAGATAAAACTTTTGCTTCAATTACTTGATTTCCAAGTTTAGGAACAATCAACCTAGTTCCATTACATAATCCTGCTGACTGATCAATATTTCTTAGTAACATCACTGGAACTCCAATTTTTAAATTGATTGAATGAGGAACTGCACAATATTTAATAGTATTCAAAAGTTCTGGTCTGTGTACATGTTTTAAAGCTGAATAAGTATGATCAGACTTGCATATTTTGTCAGAACTCAAATATGATTTCTCAGGATTATGATTCAAGGAGATCATATATTGATTGAATGATTCCACCATATCAAGAGTTGGAGCTAGAATGACTCTTTGTTGTAGGTATCCTACATCATTGCAATTATTACTAAAATGTGGATACGTATTTTCCACAAGAGCTGCAATTGGATCAGTATACTCAGTTATCAGAAGATCCTTTGGTATTACAACTTTATCAATACCATCAAATGAATTACCAATGTTACCATCCCCAACTGCCAGTATCCAATCAGATAACTCTTTCAACTCCATTTGATCAGTATCATTGTCACTGTTTTGCAACCTCATATTATTTATCAATGTTAATAATTCACAATGGGCCCATAAATATGAAGAGTTGATAGTTGCATTACAATATCTTGCCTGCTACCTTTTGGAATCACTGATAGAATTTGTCTGAAGTCACCTCGAAGAACAACTGTTTTACCACCAAATGGTAAGTCTGACTTAGATGTGTCTATGTAGCTAATAATATCTCTTAAGGTCTTATCAAGAGCTTCAAAACAATGTCTATGTATCATTGGGGCCTCATCCAAAATAATCAACTTAGTCTTGATTATAAAGTATGCTAAAGGAGTATCTTGTTTTAAATTGCATGTTGAATCTTCAGTTATATTTAGCGGGATAAAAAATCTAGAATGTGTTGTTCGTCCACCTGGTAATAAAAGAGATGAAATATCGCTAGATGCAACTGTTAAAACAACATCTCTTCTGGATCGTATGACAGCTGATAGAGTCTTCCAAATATAAGTTTTCCCTTTTCCTCCAAATCCATATAAAAAGAAAAATCCACCCATATTTTCATTAACTGCTGACATAATTTTTTATACACTGCTTTCTGCTAATCAGTTAGATTTAATATCAATTGTTGATGTTCATAAGCTAAAGCTCGTTTATTGTAACGCATTTCATCACAAATTAATCCATTGGTGATGTCAACATAATTCTCAGCGTATACAGGTATTGACATTGTAGGAAAATCTGAAAAACTTCTACCACAACTTATTAAAAAACTTACAATCTTTTGCAAGCAACAATTGTGCAGTAAATCAGAATAGAAGCAGCATGAAGAAGAGAGGAAGAAGAAGAGATGAAGATGCAGAAGAAGAAGAAGAATCCAGAACAGAGAGAATCAGAGTTGTATTAGTATAAGAATGTAATACATGCCTTATTTACATCAATGTATATATAACACAATAACTAATACTATAACTACTTTAACTAACTCTTAACTAATTAGTCATCTAGTTTGTTACTAATTACATATATGCCACATTGTTCAAGTGATACCTTCTTCAATACTTCCCCTCAAGTTTGAAGGTATGAACAAGTTCATTACACCAAACTTGGATAACAAATATTCATGTTGAGATTTTCCTAAACCTTTAGTTAACATAACAGCTTCCTGTTCCTTTGTATGTAGATACTTTGTTTCAACTAATCCTTGTTGATTTTTCTCACGTATGAAATGACAATCCAACTCAATGTGTTTTGTTCTTTCATGTAATACTGGATTGGCAGCAATTTGTATTGCCGACTTACTGTCACTGTAAACACTGACTGGAGTTTGAATCTTAGCTCCAAGTTCTTTAAACAGCTTAACTATCCATGTAGTCTCAGCTAATGAATTGGCCATACTTCTATACTCAGCTTCAGCTGAGCTTCTAGATACTGTGGCCTGTTTCTTTGATTTCCAAGAGATCATTGATTCTCCCATCTTTACCATAAAACCTGAAACTGACCTTCTTGTGTGTAAACAAGCTCCCCAATCTGCATCACAGTAAACCTTTAACTGTTTGGAGCTTTTGCTAGATAACAATACTCCTTGTCCTGCTTGACTCTTTATGTATCTCACAACTCTGAGTGCAGCATTTAAATGAGATTGCTTTGGTTGATGAAGAAATTGACTCAGTGTTTGAGTAGCAAATGCAATATCTGGTCTTGTAACATTAAGATACAATAACTTGCCTACTAGTCTTCTGTATATAGTTGCATCTTCCAGTAGCTTGTCTTCTTCTCCTTGTCCATTCATATCATCATATTCCTTAGTTGTTAATCTAACATATGGATCCAGTGGTGTAGAAACTGGTTTGGCAGCACCAAGTCCTACTTCAGAAATTATTTCTAAAGTATATTTTCTTTGATGCATCACAATACCTTCTTGTGATCTGGCAAATTCAATCCCAAGGAAGTATCTTAGATCTCCTAAATCTTTCATCTTGAAAGTATTCAACAATATTCCTTTTGTATCCTTTATCAAACTCAGATCATTCCCAGTAATCATCATATCATCTACATATACTAAGATTACCACCAAGGATTTGTCAGTCCTTTTTATAAACACTGAGTAATCTAGATGACTTTGTACAAAATCAAGATTGAGTAGTGCCTTAGTGAGTTTTACATTCCACTGTCTAGGTGCCTGTTTCAAACCATATAAGGATTTAATGAGCTTACATACTGGTTTTCCCCCCTGCACATTAAAATCCTTGGGAGTTTGAAAGCCTTGAGGAAGAGTCATGTAAACTTCTTCTAACATATCACCTTGTAGAAATGCATTTGAAACATCCATTTGATGAACATGCCATTTCTCAGTAGCAGCAAGTGCTAATACACTTCTGACAGTAACCATCTTTACTACTGGAGAAAAGGTTTCTTGATAATCAATTCCTTCTCTTTGATTGAAGCCTTTTGCAACTAATCGACCTTTAAATCTATCTACTTCTCCTGAGGCTAAATACTTGATTTTAAACACCCATTTGCACCCAATAGCCTTCTTGCCTGGTGGTAATGGAACAATAGTCCAAGTGTTGTTAGCATCCAAGGCTGAAATTTCAGATGTCATAGCATCTACCCATCTCTGATCAGAGCATGCTTCTTCAAATGTTGATGGTTCAACATCATTACCAAAATTAGATAAGAATGCCTGATATGATGTATGTAGATGATCATAAGCAACATATTTGTCAATAGAGTAAGTTGGCTTATTACCAGACTTGAGATTTGCAACTGCTACATAATCTTTCATCCATAAAGGAGCTTTACTACTTCTTGTGGACCTTCTTTGTTCAGGAATGGAACCATCTACTGTGGATGTACCAGTGTCAACCTCAGTTAGAGGTAAATTTGTAGGATCAGAAGCAATATCTGATGAGAAAGTAGTAGGAAATAATTGCCAAGCTGTAGAAGTTGGTATTGCAAAAGGAAATGTTGATTCTCTGAACAAGACATCTCTGCTAAGAAAAAAATACTTGTTCTTCAGATCATAAAGTATATATCCTTTTGTATTTTCACTATACCCCATATGAACAGCAGCTACACTTCTTGGTTGAAACTTATCCTGAATATACATATTCTTGGCAAAACACAAGCAACCTAATACTCTTAAATGTTGAAGTGAAGGTTGTTTCTTGTGGAACATTTCATAAGGTGATTTACCTTGTAACACTGGTGTAGGAAGCCTATTAATAATATATGCAGCACTCAGTATACAATGCCCCCAAAATTTGATTGGAATGTGACCTTGAAACTTTATTGCTCTAGCTATCTCCAAGATATGTTTATGTTTTCTTTCAGCTATGCCATTCTGCTGAGGTGTATGTATACAAGTTCTTTGGTGAACAATCCCTCTACTGACAAAAAGCTTGTTACATTCAGCATTTACAAATTCTGAACCATTATCAGTTCTAATAATCTGGACTTTGGACTGAAACTGAGTTTGAACTAGAACAAAGAAGTTTTGTAGCACAACACAAACATCACTTTTCAACTTGATTAGAAAGAGCCACAACATTCTTGTACAATCATCAACAATTGTTACAAAGAATCTATTCCCATCATGTGCAGTAGTATTAAATGGCCCCCATACATCAATATGTAACAGCTGGAAAGCCTGAGTAGACATTGAAGTACTATGAACAAATGGTAGTGTATGTTGTTTAGCTAGTGGACAAATTGTACAAGTGTGTACTTCCTTGGAACACTGAGTGACAGGAAAGTGAAAGACTTGTGTTAAGACACTAGATGAGGTGTGGCCTAGCCTTTGATGCCATAGTAGAACTCTTGAATCAGATATAGATGGAGGTATGGATGGAAGACTTTGAGTTTGTGTTTCTTTATTCTGTTCTGCTTTGAAACACTGCTCATGTTTGCCTCTACTGACCTTGTGAATAGGTAAATGATAGAGACCTGCACTTTCTCTACCAATCCCCCTCACCTGCCCATTGTAGAGGTCCTGAAATATAACAAAGTCAGGAAAGAAAGAGACAACACAGTTTAGATCTCTTGTAAGCTTTGAGACTGACAACAGATTAAACTTGAAATCAGGAATTAATAGAACATTCTCTATTGTGTCTTGTGAAGTCAAATGACAAGATCCTGTATGAGTAACCTTGACATTATCTCCATTTGGCAAATATACTCTTCTAGGCTTATCTGATAAAACTTGCTGTTGGTAATCAAGTACAGTAGGCAAAGATGTCATATGATTAGTAGCACCTGAATCTATGATCCACCCCTGTTGTTTATTCCCAACTATAAGTGCAATATCATTACCTATTGAAGATGAATAATCTTGGACTAGATTAGCATTTGCAGCACTGTTAGACTGTGAGCCTGACCCTTCTGTTCCTCCCTTAGCATTTGTATGCCCAAGCATTTGTAGTATCTGACTGTATTGATCCTGAATGACACTCATTCCTCTATTATAGTCATTATGATTTACTCTTCCATTGTAGCTTTGGCTATAAGAATTGTTGCTTGAATTTTCTTCTCTATTAGAATTAAACTCTTCTTGATCATTACTGATAGCATTATGAGCTGTATGAAGCTGTCTTTTATCATTATGATTTCTCCCTCTCCCATATGATGGTCCTTTCTTCCTTCTTTCAAGTCCAGGAGGATATCCATGAAGCTGAAAACACACAGCTCGAGTATGTCCTGTTCTATTACAATAGTCACAATACACACTTGGATCATAGCTAGGAACATTAGGAGTTTTATGTTTAGGTACAGATGGATTTCGAGCAGTAAACATTGCATGCGATTCTACTTGTTCACTACTAACAGATTGTGTAATCTTACGCTGACTCTCTCTCTCAATCAACATAGAATATGCCTTTTTAAGAGAAGCAAGAGGCATCATCATAAGAATCTGGCCTCTTGCTTGATCATATGACTCATTAAGACCCATGAGAAACTGCAACAATTTTTGATTATGCATAAACGTACTGAGATCTCTTGAACCAGGACAACCACAACTAGATATAGGAACCAAACTATCATACTCTACCCATAGCTCTCTCAATCGAGAAAAATATACTGAAATTCTACTCATACCTTGACTGATAGTTGCAATTTCTTTGTGTAATTGGTAAATTCGACTTCCATCCACTTTATCATACCTTTCACTCAATTCCTTCCACACTTCTGCTGCAATTGTTGAGTAAACAATTCCACTAAGTAATTCTTTTGATACACAGTTCATTATCCATGACAGAACAATGGCATTACATCGTTCCCACAAATTCTTCAAGTTTTCTCCATATGCTTCCTTCTTGCAAGATCCATCAATGAATCCTAACTTATTTCTTCCCAAAATGGCTATTCTCATAGCTCTGCTCCACACCGAAAAGTTTTCAGATCCAGATAGCTGAATCGAGACTAGCATAACACCTGAATTATCGATGTTATTCAAGAACAATGGGTGATTATGACTTATTTTTTCTGGTAATTCATTATCAACAACTTCCATTGTTGCTTCAACTTTTCCAGATCGAGTTTAAGCAATTTTGATCCTAACTACTGCGATTGCTCTGATACCATGTGCAGTAAATCAGAATAGAAGCAGCATGAAGAAGAGGGGAAGAAGAAGAGATGAAGATGCAGAAGAAGAAGAAGAATCCAGAACAGAGAGAATCGGAGTTGTATTAGTATAAGAATGTAATACATGCCTTATTTACATTAATGTATATATATACACAATAACTAATACTATAACTACTTTAACTAACTCTTAACTAATTAGTCATCTAGTTTGTTACTAATTACATATATGCCGCATTGTTCAAGTGATACCTTCTTCAATAACAATTCTTTAAATCAACATCTGATAGATACGCTTCTGAAAATATAATATAAATATATTAAAAAGTAATATTTAAAATATATGTAATTAATTAATTAATCAAACAAAAATAATATAGACTGCATGATAAAATAATATTAAGTTAAATTTAAACATTATTGAATACCTGGATTGTCTAATACTCTTCTTTCTTCATGAAGAATATCTTCAGATAGTAAATGCCATGTTGATTGCCAAACAATCTCCGGACGTGACATTGAATTTGATATAAGTAGCATAGCAAATAATTTCCTTAAATATGATGGCGTTCCCCAATGACTTGCTTCTACTATAGCATCAACATATTCTTTGTCATCATCTGATAATCCTAAAGCATAAAATGCATCTCTAAAAGTCTCGTGATCTCTATTATATATTCTTCTAAGATCCTCATATGAAGTGGGACCTCTAACAATATTCAATAACAATCTAAGATAATAATTCTCGCCAGATCCCGGTGGAACAAAGAAAATTCTTCCAATTGAAAATGTAGAATTTTTTCTTTTATCCCATCTCTTAGATTGTTGTTTCCAGACAAACTTTAAAGGAAATTCTGCATAGGTTAATCTCTTGCTTCAGGAAATTCCTTGTTTTTTTCAAATCAACTTAAAAACTTTGATTCCCCTATAGTTGGTTTATTGATGACAACATCAATTGGATCATCATCTGAAAATATGATATTCTGATTGCCTGGTAAATGGAAAGACAACCTTTCTACAGAAGGTTCTTTATGGTGGATTGGAAATTTAAAGATTCTCCAAGCTGCTTCACATGGTGATATATACCGACAATCACAGTATAAATTTATTTCATCAATCCCTCTTGAATCTAAAGTATTCACATTATCACAAAAAACAGTTGTAACACGGTCATGACCTTTATTTAGATACTTAAATAAGTATTTAATTGACCTTTATTGACTGCACCATTCGACATTAATATGAGCCCCATATTGCATCAACAATAATCTATTGTGTGGTACAACATATCTATTATCCAAATCAATACCTGATCTCTTTGTAGTTCTGCCATCATCTCTTCTTCTATATACAAAATATCCATCCTCGTTAATTGAAGTCGAAAAAATAAACCTTTTGGAAAATGTTTTGAACATTTTTCATTTTGCATACAAGGAGATGATTTTCTAACTGAATCACATGGGCCAGAATCACATGGGCCATGCATCATAAAGTTTGTAACAGCCACATAATAATCTGGATCAGGTAATTTATTTGGTAATTTAGCTGAAATAACACCATCAATATCATCAATATTCGGAGATTTGTTCTGTAGAAATAGCAAAATATAGGCATGAGTCAATTCACACTTTTGAAATTCAATTGTATAAATCACTGTATAAAAGGATAAATATGATATAATATGATTATTACTGGTTCAGAAATAAAACAAACAATTATTATGGTATAATAATAAGGCAATGTATATCTGCTTTTACTTGTCCAAAAATTTTGTTATCACGCAAATCCTTTATTAGGTGATCTAATTTGACTTTAAAGACACGTGATAATGTCTGACCGATCTTCTGGAGCCTATCCCCTACTCTTCACAAATCTAGTGATCTCAGGCCATTTAGGATTGCAAGTAAATGAAATAAATAGATCAGGATATCCGATCTATTACCATATTGCCATTGTGTCTTGATAATTTTGCAACATGTAACGTGTACCTCCAGTGAAAGAAGAATATAATATTACTCATTGTCCTTGAGAAGAAGGTTGAGTGTCTCCCTGTAAAACAGCTTCTTGTAATCCCTAGAAGTCAACTCTCAAATGTGTTTGATGGAGCCTATAAAAGAGCAATCGAGAAGATTCTATCATTGTATATCCATCAACGAAGAAATGTTGAAATAATATTTTAGCTGATATAATTGTTGGTACTTCATTCTGGCTTTCTTGAATTTTGTATGAAAAATATTCAAGAGAGCTGACATATTTCCTTCGATTTGATGATTCATCAATTCCATTTAAAGGAATATCTTCTCTATATCCATCTTCACCAAATGAAAAAAGTAATGGATATTGCAAACCTAATGCGAATTCACTTATTGTCTTAAGTTGTCCACAATGACTTTCAATTATTACATCTCTGTCTGAACTGTTTGGTTCAAAGTCACCAACCACCAAAGTGTCACGACCCAAAAAAAAAAAATGGGTGTGATGGCACTCGTCTTATCCCACCAAGACAAGTCAGCCTAAAACCCAATATCTAACAAAGTGCGGAAGTAAATGACAATCCAACAACAATTCCTATTATGAAACCAAGTCATATTAATCCAATCCCCAAAATCAGGTTGTCACGTGCCCAAGCTTCTAATGTAAATATTAGAATTGAAATAAAATAGAAGTCTAAATGAAGTTGTCTTTCAAGTAAAAACAAAGTCATAAACTGGAGTAGGAAAGTTCGCTGAGAT
>NC_028642.1:24366897-24368729 GCF_001406875.1 Solanum pennellii
ATACACGAATTTCATACGCTTAACAAGGGTTTAGAAATCCACTTGCCTTAACCACTCGAATAATCACTCTGGGACTTGAGCCTTCCCTTTCCGTTGAGCTTCCAAATCGATGCAATCTATGCAAGTATATACATTCACAATAAGGTTTCAGAACTAACAACACTCACACTTTTGTATGTTTAATCTTGACCTAAAATTTCACCTCAAATTTATAATCAAGTTCGTAACTCTTGATGCCAACTAACATTTCAACTATTATATTTTTCAAGTTCCAAGTCTAAGGTTAAGTCCCTCTTTTTTTTTTTCTTCAATACCACTCTAATAATCCACCAACAATTAATTATCTATCTTAGTATAACAAACTTAAATTATAATATGCTAACAATAGTAAGGATATTTCTATAAATTTACTCTCCAATACTTCCATCTAGTCAAAGGCTTAATCAGTAGAGGTCACTATCCGATAAATTCTCAACTTCACAAAATACAAATTTTTATATATATTTTCCTTTCCAATCACTTCCAACAACCCAATTTAATAATATTTTATTTTTATAATGTGAACAATAAGAAAAGAAAAATAAATAAAGGAAAAGAAAATATTAAAGTTGATGATTTTACGAACTGGGAAAAAAAGAATAAAAAACGAAATTGCAGATTTGATAATCTGCATCCAAATTTTGCCAAACACAAACATTAGATCATATCTTGGCAATCATTGCCAATGATTAGGTTATTATTATTATTTTAAATTTAATTTTTTTTTTTGTTTACAACCATCAAAATATTATATTATAATAAAAATTTCAAGGGATCCTAATTCTCTTTCTTCCTACCATTCAATCTTATATATATAAACATATGTGTGCAACAATTAAAGAAATTAATGCAGATGTAGTTTACCTGAAGCAGTCGAACCCTTCGTCCGTTCCGTCTTTCTCCTTTCTTCTTCTTTTTTTTTTCTTTTGTGAATTAATTAAGTACTAATTGTGATAGGTTTTACCCACATATTTTATTAAATAAAGGCTAAATAGTATGGGGTCTTAAATAAATTATCACTTTAGCCCATAAACTATCGATTAATTAACTTAAGTTAAACAAATATTCAAAACTCTAAACAGGAGCTTTTGGGTCATTACACAAAGCTGCTACCTCAAAAACTGTTGGCAAATTGTACCTTCTTCCATCTGATCCTCTTTTTCCTATCAATCTTAGTTTAACATCAACACGTTGATCGATTTGAAGTCTATCTCTTACCATCCGAAAAGATTTTGTAAGCACATTGTGTTTATCTAGCATTTCCGTGAGATCATTAACAATTTGTACATGAATTTTGACTGTTACTTTCTCTACGACTTAAAAGAAATAATTATATATAATAGTTATTAATAATTAAAATTATATATAACATTGTAAAGTTAATATTTAATATAAATCCTTACCTGATAACATTAATTCTATTTTGCACCTCATTTTCTGTATCATATATGTAATTGTGCAAATTTTGGAGTAGAACCCTCGGTAGGTAATAAGCTTCCAATTTTATGATAATTCTGTCCAGATAATCTGAATGTTCTTGGCCCTTTTGTTTGATTGACAGATGCATCAACTTTTCCCCATTGATGTAAATGAATACATAGAATTATGTTGGGAATTAAACACACAACACACACAAATAATCTAGAGAAAAGAGAAACAGAACACAAACGGGACACACAAGAATTTAACGTGGTTCGGTTTCCCTACTCCACGACTGTAACAGGAGGATTTTATTTCACTTGTGCTGCTCTCGAATTACAAATACAAGGATCATATTTATAGGAAAGCCAAAT
>NC_028642.1:24371961-24428205 GCF_001406875.1 Solanum pennellii
TGTTGGGAATTAAACACACAACACACACAAATAATCTAGAGAAAAGAGAAACAGAACACAAACGGGACACACAAGAATTTAACGTGGTTCGGTTTCCCTACTCCACGACTGTAACAGGAGGATTTTATTTCACTTGTGCTGCTCTCGAATTACAAATACAAGGATCATATTTATAGGAAAGCCAAATGGTTAACCTAGGGTTTCAATAATGGGTCGGGCCGGCTCACAAGCCTCCACAAAGCCCAACAATTATAAGTTCTGATATTCTCTCTGAAGACGAGTTTTGTCACCTAAAATAATTTTATATTATTCAAATATATTTAAAAGAATATATTATATTAATTTAGTAATTTTATAAGTAATAATATTACCTGATCCAAATAATAATTCCTTTAGAAGTGTAGGAGGATCCTTTGGATTTTGAAGATTTATCTTTCCCTTACCACAACACAACGTGAAAACAAGTTTTATTTTTTTAGATCTCTTCTCAATTCTTTCTTCATACCAAAAATATGCACCATAATGTTCACACTCATAAGTAGGATCTCCCGTATTCCAATAATAAATTAATAATATTTCATTTCAAAATAAAAAATTAGAGTGTAATAACTTATAGTATAAAAAAATTGAATTGTTGATGAAATGTAATACTGAAGCAAATACCTTTGCTGTAAATCATACTGCCTTCTTTTTCATCCCCTACAAATAAAATTATCAAAAAACTTTAAAACAATTTCAATATTTTGAAACATTAAAATTTTATATGAACAAAAAATGTGTTTAAGTGTAGATTCAAACCTTCCAGCATATCTTCATATTTATTTTCAGTAATATCTTGCTCATTTGATTGATCGTTAGAATGTTCCACCGCCAACACAGGTGAAAATGCATTCTCATTCACCATTATATTAGATTAGTGTTTGATTAGTTCAAGGCTTCTTTTTAGTGAAAGCTTTTGTATTAATTAACTATGTCATTTATATTTTGATTTTATGAGAAAACTATTGTTGGTATATTAGTTAACATGTCAAAAAGGTTCTAGTTTTACTACTGAACATATTAAGAATTTTTGTTTAGTGATTAGGTATCTAATTGTGTTTTTCACAGGGCAAAAGATATAATTACTGATTTTTTTTGTACCGACTTAGTTAACTTGTACAACAATATTCATTTTTTTTTTGTTTTTATGATTTGCTAATAGGTTAGAAATTGAGTGTGTGTGAATTTGGAAAATGCGTGTTATCTTAATCTTTTCTTAGTATTACCTAATATTTGATTTACTTCTGTTTTTATATTATTTTATCCGTCTTTTATCGCGGCTATGTTAGGATTAAATTTTAGATTTTTCCTAATGTATTAAGTGAGCTTATTGTCTATTAAAAAAATACACTCAACTTGTTATGTCCAAAATTCATTAGTCGGATTACAAAAAATGTGTTATTGTTTTTGTTGTTGTAACATGTTTGTCTATGTGTATTCCTTTAGGAACATACTAATAGTTATTTGTTTATCTCATTGATACTCTTCAATTTGTATTTTTTTTCTTATTCTTAGTTAACTTCTGATTGTAGTTAACAGACATGTATTGATTTAAAAAAGTAAGTAATTTGAAAGGAGATGATGAGTTTGAGAAGAATGAAGAGCTAGATGAAATTTTGGTATATCATGAATTTGTGAAAATTAATATACAAAATGCTGGTCATTTCTACTGCTATAGAAGGTAATTACTGAGGTACCCATACTTCATATGTTTTATATGGATAGTCAACAATAATGTGTCATAGAAAAGGATATGAAAAGTAACGTAATATTCATCAAGCTTGACATTAAAGATCTAGAACAGTTGCACAATTTTTGATTTATCTAATTTAGATCTATTAATAATTTGACATTACTTTGCTTTGAATTATCAAGTGAGCAAACCAAATTATTAGGTATTTTCTTTTATTAAGTTATCTGTTAGATTAACTATCTTCTTCCAAATGATGAATATAATAATATTGCTACATACTCCTATTAATTTGATATGTTGCTGAGGCTTACATTAATTTTAAGTTCATATATTAATATTAGAACTCTCACCAAATGCAATATACATTTTATATGTTCTTTCTCTGAGAAAAAAAAGCTAGGCTCTTTCTATTGATGAAGGGGGTCTACCAGTATTTATACTCATTTATCTATTTGTGCAAGTAATGTGTATAATTTTGAAGCAGTCCATATATGATGGAGGGTGATGACAAATAATTATTAATCCTTATTTATGAAGTTGTTGTTTAGCGAAAAAGTGGAGAAAGCTGCCATTTGGTACTATGTATTTTTTGCAATTTAAGATTTATCTTAATTGAAGATTTGATTCAAGAAAATACAATCATCTGATATATTATTGTAGTTTCTGTTTAGTTATTATGTTATATAATGTCCACTTGAAGGTTGATTATTGGAAGAAATATTTCCTGCAAACATATTGATGTCAAAGATGATAGCTATATATGGAATACTTAAGGTTAGTATGTATTTATTATTTTTAGCATCATTCATTATTATTTGTATTCAAAATATTGTTATTTAATTAATTTAACATATTTTTATAAGGATGTTTAATTAGTGATTAGGCATTTAATTGTGTTTTACAATGAGAAGAAAGATAAAATCACTGGTTCTATTTAGTTAACTGATACAGTAATACTCATTTATTTTATGTTGTTTTGATTAGCTGAACATATACAAATTAAATTTGTGTATTTGGCAAATGAGTACTTTCTTACTCTTTGATTTTAATATTACCTGATATTTGATTTACATTGATTATCATATTATTTTATCCTTATTTTCTCATTGCTATGTTAGCTTTAAATGATACACTTTCTACTTGTGATGTTCAGTCTCGATTCTTCGAATAACAATAATTGTGTTATTGTTTTTGTTGTTGTAACGTGTTTGTCAATAAGTATTCCTTTAAGAACATAAGAATTTTTTTTTGTTTCTCTCGTTGTTACTCTCCAATTTGTATTGTGTTTTTTCTTTTCTATTAATTCTGATTGAATTTGATATACATATATTTCTTAATAAAAATTATTAATTTGAAAGGAGATGATGGATTCCAAAACAATGAAGTGCTAATAGGACTTTGGTTTAACATGGATTTGTAGCAATTAATTACAGAATGCTGTTTATTTCTACTTCTATAAGGTAATTTCCAGGAAACCGTTGCTACAGTTTATTTTTGTTGATTGTTAAAGGTTGTTTTTGAAAAATTCTTTGAATTTTATTAGATATTAACTTTAGTTATTTTTGTTGGAATATATGTAAGTTTAAAGGTCCATTATATTAATGTTTGATTAGTTTAAACCTTTTTGTTAGTGATGCATTTTTATTAATTAACAATGGCATTTATATTTTGGTTATAGAAGAAAACTATTGCTCGTATGTTAGTTAACATTATAGTGATTGGGTATTTAATTGTGTTTATCAAAGGGAAGGAAGATATAATCAATGATTTTTTTTAGTACTGATTTAGTTAACTGGTATAATAATATTAATTTTTTAAAATTATTTTATGGTTTGCTAATAGGTTAGAAATTGATTGTGTGTGATTTCGAAAAATGTGTGCTATCTTAATCTTTGAGTAAAGTAAAACATAATATTTGATTTACTTCGGTTACTATGTATTTTATACGTCTTTTATCGCAACTATGTTAGATTTACATGCTTGATTTTTCCTAAGGTTTTACGTGAGCCTAGTGTCTATTAAAAAAATATACTCTTTACTTGTAATGTACAGAATCCATTAGTTGGATTAAAATGAATGTGTTATTGTTTTTGTTGTTGTAACGTGTTTGTGTTTAAGTATCCTTTTAGAACATATTAATACTTATTTATTTATCTCGTTGTTACTCTTCAATTTGTATTGTTTTTTTTCTTATTCCTACTAAAATTCTTATTGCAGTTGACAGACATGTATTGATTTTAAAAACTACATTATTTTAAAGGAGATGATAGGTTCTAGAAGAATGAAGTGCTAGATGGAATCTGGTATATCATGATTTTGTGGAAACATCCATATAGAATGATTGTCATTAATGTAATAACTAAGGTACCCATAATTCAAGTGCTTTTATGGCTAGTCAACAATACTATACCATAGAAAAAGGATATTCATCTCGCATGAGATTAGAGATCTATAACAGCTGTACAGTTTTTGATTTAACTACTTCAGATCTATTTGTAATTTGACATTACTTTGCTTTGAATTATGAAGTGAGCATACCAAATTATTAGGTATTTTGTTTTGTTACGTTATCTGTTATATTAGCTATCATCTTCTAATTGATGACTACTGAAATATTGATAAATAGTCGTTTTAAATATTGATAAATAGTCGTTTTGTTACGTTATCTGTTATATTAGCTCTCTCTTTTTTTCTTCTTTTTTTCTTTCCTTCTCCCTTTCTTTCTTTCTTTTTTGCTTTTTTTTGTTGCTCTTTCTCCCTCTCGTACTTTTTTTTCCTTTATTTTTGTAGAATAGTCAATAATTCTAGATTGTATAAAATGTGTCTCAATAGTTAATTAGACAAGTAATATAATTGTAACAAATGAAGAGGCATAAAAAATTACAAAATATTAAACTTTAATTAAAATATGGTACAAACACATTAAAGTTGAATTATTAAAAGAGAAGTAGTTAATCGTAACAAATAAAGAGGCATAAGAAACTGCAAAATAAATTAAACTTGAATTACAAATGTATTACAAACACATTAAAGTTGCATTAATAGAAGAGAATTAAATATGAATGCAAAATGTAGAAAACAAAATAGCATTTTTTGATCTGCATGTAAACTGAATAAAACTTGTATCAATAATGAATTAAACAAGTAACCGATCTAACAAATCAATAGATTAATTGCAAAATGAATTAAAAATACAAAGTGTATTACACAAGTATTAAAGTTGAGGTATAAGATAAATTAAGATTGAATAAAAAAATGTAACTAATAAAATATTAGACAGTGATTTATAGAGTGAATTAAACTTATATCATAATGAATTAAACAAGTATCCAATAGGAACAAATAAATTAGGCGGATTAAAAACTGCAAAATGAATTAAATTTGTATTGAATGGTATTAAGTTTGAATAAAAAGAGAGAATTAAAAATGGATGGAAAATGTAACTTTGACTGACAAGACTATGATATGTAGAGTGAATTAAACTTGTATCAATAATGAATTAAACAAGTATCCAATAGTAACAAATAAATCAAAAAGCTGTGAAATGAATTAAATTTGCATTAAAATTGTATTACACTGTATTTAAACTTGAATTAGAAAAGAGAATTAAGAATGAATGAAAAACCTAACTAACGAAGGATATCACAATGATCAATAAACTGATAAGTTATATATCAATAATGAATTAAACAAGTATCCAATAGAATCAAATCAATCAAAAAACTTCAAAATGAATTAAATGTGCATTAACATTGTATCAGCTAATTCAACTTTAATACAATTGTTCAATCTAATATTCTCCTAATATCAATTGTAAACATAACCAAATGAGATATAAACTCCAAACGACATTTTCAATTATTTGTAGGAACTACCTATTCAAATTTATCACAAATTCGTAAAATTCAAATAATAAATTTAAAATTTGAAACTTTATAATGACCACCAATGGTAACTTTCGCTTCTGTTATTTTAAAGATTTGAAATTTCTGCTTAAAAATGTGATTTTACACAACCTTGCAGGTTTTTTCCTCTCTTTTCATTTTGTTTTTAAATTAAAATAGTGACATGGACAAAAACTGATTTGAGGAATGTAGTTATTTAGATGAAAAATTTAAAGAAAAGAACAAGAATTAAAAAGAAAAAAAAAGGAGGATGAAGATAAATAACACCAGAAAAAGAGAAAAAAAGTAAAAGAATAAAAGAAGAAGAAGAAAGAGACGAAGAAGCAGAAGAGTTAAAAGAAAGAAAGAAAGAAAGAGTTGAAGAAGCAGAAGAATAAGAAGAAGAAGAGGAAAAAAGTTGAGAAAGAGACGAAGACATACTTAATTTCAAAAAAAGTTATATTTAGTTAGAAAAAATGTATTGACACAAATGGTAAATATTTTTATAATATAACATATTATGTGATTTACCCTATAATGTAAAATAACAACAATCATTAATAACACAATGAAGTACATTCTTAAAACAAAATGGATAGTTTAATATTATAGAATAAAATATCTTAAAATACCCATTCTATAAAACTTGTCTTCTTCTCCTCTTTATAACTTTGTGTAGCTTGTTACTTGGTAGTTTGACATTCAATCCCTCATCATTTGAATGTGTTGGTCGAACACCAATGTTTTTTCCATTTTAGAATACAACTTTCAGTCAAATCAATAACATCTTCATTTCGTGAAGAACCACAGTCTGAAATGCTATGATTGATAGGTGTCTGAAAATAAAATATAAACATACATAATTCATTAATTTACGCGTGTTTAATATGTAAACCCATAATGTAAAATAACATTTATATACCTCAAAAAGATTATCTTCATTACAACTCTAACCACATTCAAGGGATGCTTCCTGTTTAAAAAATTATAGTTAATAGTTAATTCCTGTAAATGAAAATTAGAGTTAAATATAATAATATAAAAACATACATTAACATTGTGTATAAGAGAAGGATTACAATATTCCTTGACTAAGGCTTCATCATCAATGAACTTTACAACTTTGTAAACATTATCATTCTTGTTTATATTTGAATCCTAAATCTGGATTTTAACATGAGCCTTTTCTCAATCAAAGCATCAAGTTCTATTGGATAACCCATGTCATCATCTCCTATCAATCGAGTCTTCAACTCCTTGACGGTCTTTCCAATCAGTTGTAGAACCTCTTTATTCCACAACAATAATGATATAAATCCAGTGTCATCAGTAACATGAATTTGAAGTTGATACCTAAAATTTAAAAATAAAGTGTTATTTAAATTTAATTTAAACGTTACAAATTTGTATTGCTTACACCAACCTGTTAACAGGGGCGGACCCAGTAAGCCAGACGCGGGTGCTCGAGCACCCATTGATTTCCGAAATTTTTTGTATATATATATATATAGAAAATATGATACATATGTTATTATAATTTAAATGAGCACACATAGAACAAAAGCAGCTGTGGGTGAGTTGGTTTAAACCTCTGCAATAAGAGGCGTGCTAAGCCACTGGCGAGGGTTCGAATCCTGCGCATTTCTATTCTTAAATTTTTTCCAGCGAATTATAACATAAATAACTTCAGCATTGCATTTTATGCAATAATATTTGTCTCCCAAAGGATCAACCTTTGTGATACACTTATTGCAATCCAAGTATGACCATGTGTGACCAAGTTCCAAACAAACAATCTTTACATCAATCCAATAGGTAGCCTCCTGATAGTTAATCATAATGTGAAGTCTATTATATGTACTATAAAAGTAAATAGATTATAAGTAGTAAAATTACACATACAACTCACTTCAGTGCATTGAAGAAAATCTCTAATAAATTTAAAAGAGACCATTCCTGTAGACAACTCCTCCGAAATCGAAATATGTTGTTGTGAACTTGTTTGTGAAACCTTCTCATATACAACAAATTCAATTAGCTTAGAATTTATCCGAAAAGTGTATTTACATAATTTGTTAATTTTAGTTCATAGTGAGTAAGTAATAAAAAAGAGGAGTTGTCAAACTTGTTCTTAAAATCCAAAAATTGTGGTATATCAGCATTAATCCATAATTTTGTCTGGTACCAACAACTACAAGAATAGGTATCTGTACAATAATGTTAACGTTTACCAAAAGATATTTGAATAATGTTAAATTTCTTAAATATATTTGTAATAATGTTAAACAATATTTTACCTTTTTTTATATTTAAACTTTAATTGCAAAGAAAAAACCTTCAGAACGTTGTTTAGAAATCAATAATTGCCAATGTTTGCAAAATTCATCTCCAAAGCAAAGAACTAGAACAGAACAGTAATGTCTGACCTCCAAAAACGAGGTATACATGACTTATACATAGAAAAATAAGTCCTAACTAAAAAGGAAACTAAATAAGGAAATAATGTTTCGGAACGCCTCTTCATCTATGACATTAACCTACGGTCCGTATATCAATCTACGGTCAGGAGGTCCCTTCTGTGGCTCAAGACATAGGTAAATTTTCAATATTTAATATCTCTATCACATTCGATGGTTCATCGATTCTGTTGAATGATTTACGGTCCGTAACTAATCTCTGTATCTCCATACTTAAACTCTTCAGGATCACGTACTGGAACCAAATCTCAGATGCAATTGAAGGATCAATGGTATGGTTCGTAGATCAATCTACGGTAAGTAGGTTGCAATCTTGGTGCCATACTTAGTAAATAATTCTTTGATCTTAAGTAATGCCTTTCCTGCCCCTTCTATGTCCACAATTCTACACAGCGTAACTGAACCTACGGTCCGTAGGTTTCCTCCATAAATGCCCTTTTATGCACTTCTATTAACTGCGTCACTAAGTTTCCGCGTCTTAACATATTTCTTGAAAACATGATAAACACACATAAAACCCAATATAAAATGGCCATAAGAACACACAACTCTTAAGGGAAGTGTATTTAAAATACAATAAACTCACGGTACATCAACACCCTTAACTTAAAATCGTTGTTTGTGCTCAAGCGACGCACTAAGACTCTAAACGACATTTGTATACAAGCAAGCAATTCAAGCATAAGTGATCACATGTCTCTCTATCCCGACTGTCTTTTTGTGTTCAATTTTTTTTCTCTTAGTCTCAATAAGCTAATTTGTGCAGATGAAAATATGAAAAAGATCAACAATTCAACACAAAACATACAAAGTTTTACTATCACCAAAGTACCAACTTTTCAACCATGTCATCAGTTCCCTTACATCAAACAATATCTTTTTTTCACACAATAAATTTGATTTTGAGTACAACGGTTCATTCAATACTCACACTCAGAAGTAACTTCAGTTTAAGATAGTGCTTAATACCATAGACTTGCCCTTATTTTCACTGCTTAGACTCTTCAAATTAGTTTCTAGAGTAACTATACGATTTTCTCGGCTTGTAAGTAGGCTCAGGTATGGTACATATGGGTATTTGTAATGATTTTGTGTCCTCCATGACATTACATTAGACTTTTCAACCTCATTTTGTCCCCTTTTTTAGACATCCTATGTTTTTCTCTTTTTTCCGTTAAATCTTTTCAACAATGGATGTGATATTTGACTTTGTAGGTCTTTATTTTTCACCTTTTTCATGAATTTTTTTTTCTTTTCTTCACTTTTTATCAATTTAGCTCAATTTCTTTCTCACAAAGTCACATCCTCTTCTTGCTTTTGTTTTTCAAAACCCAAACCTTTTCATACCCATTTTTTTATTTTCTCTTTCATATCCACCCTTAACAAATGAATTTTCCATTAATTGAGGTGCACAATATCCATTGTCGGATCAGGCACAAGACTGAGGTCACTTTTGCTTAGCCCCCCTCAATTAGGGTTTTGGCCTAAGTCTAGTTTCACATGTCCAAGGAGGAATCAGGCCCAACACAATAGATTATAGTAATGTGAGTTAGAGGTTTAGAATGAATTTGTCTCATTTAGTCTCAACTCATTTGGATCAACAAGAACAATTATTTATTTGGTTGGATTCTTTTAGGAATTTACGGACTTTTTAGCACAAGGGTTTATGACTTTATAGCCTCTAGAGTATATTATCTTAGAAAGAATAACCTGACAGGTTCTAGATTGGCACACAACTTTTTGAACATTTATTTATTCTCACACACTGTTGGCGTATAATTTCATTATTAGATTATCGAAATACCCAGTTTAATTCAGAGCTTAAGTCATGAGATCATATTGGTTCATTACCATGTCGTACTCAGAGCCAACACATTCAACTCATTAGAGCCTAGATATTTTAGCACATATCTCAATGGTATGGACATGTATTATTTTTCTCAAATAAAATCATGCCATTATGCTTTGTTATTTCTTATGCTTCTATACATATAATCCTAACACATTATGATTCAGGAGAAATAAGCCAGTCTCTTGGGGGAAAAGTGTTAGGATCGAATTCACGCACACACACTAGATGAATGAAGAACACAAGAACTTTCAAGAGAAAGAGATTAGAAATCTAGAGAGAGAGAGAGAAAACCCAATATCTCGTGGTAACACCCTGTGAGTAAACTTCCACGGCGGTGAGGTATATTTATATTAATAAATCAGAGTATTTTTGGTTACAGAGAATAAATAGAGAATAAATAGGAAAGCCTAAAATTAATCAGGCTCCACTACCTAACAATTCTCCCACTTGGAGACTGACTCAGTCATCCAAAAAATACATTCTCAAAAAAAAATCTCTTCATCATCAATATCTTTACCGCACCGCAACATCTATAGCAACAACTCCAGAAGACCAACCGAGGTTTTACATAACCTCAGTTTCCCAACATCAACACATTTCGTCAACATGTCTGCCGGGTTCTTTGCACCCTCTATCTTCTCCAAGCACATATCACCATCCTCCACTGCCCTGCGAGTGAAATGGTATCGCCTTCTGATGTGCTTTGTCTTCGAATGATAGACTGGATTTTTCACCAACTGTATGGCACTCTGGCTATCTGAGTAAAGAATCTTCTCGCTCTGCTTGTTGCCCAATTCCTCAAGATAATATGCCAGCCATATCATCTCTTTCCCAGCTTCAGCTATTGCCACATACTCAGCTTCAGTAGATGAAAGAGAAACACACTTCTGAAGCCTGGACATCCAACTCACTGCTGTTCCACCTATGGTGTAAATGTACCCGGATGTACTCTTGCTCGAGTCAACATCCCCACCAAGATCAGCATCCACAAAACCCTGTAGAGTCACCTTGCCTTTGCCAAAACAAAGTGAAGTACTGGATGTACCTCTCAGATATCTCAGAAGCCACTTCACAGCTTCCCAATGCTCTTTCCCAGGGTTCGCCATGTACCTGCTAACAACTCCCACTGCATGTGCTATATCAGTTTAGTGCAGACCATAACATACATCAAACTACCAACCTGCTGAAGCATATGGAACAAGTGCCATGTGATCACGCTCCTCGGCAGTCTTGGGTGACTGCTCCTTTGACAATTTAAAGTGATTTGCCAATGGAGTAGTCCTGGGTTTAGCATCATTAACCCTGAATCTGCTCAGCACCTTCTCAATGTACAACTCCTGAGATAGATTTAAAGTGCCAGCAGATCTATCCCGAGAAATCTTCATCCCCAAAATCTGCTTCGCTGGACCCAAATCTTTCATCTCAAACGCTGCAGACAACCTTGTCTTCAGATTGTTAATCTCCCTCATACTAGATCCTGCAATCAACATATCATCCACATACAAGAGTAGAAAGACATATGAATCAGTGTATTTCTTGAAGTAACAACAAGGATCCTTTTCAGCTTTGCAGAATCCACTTTTGGTCATGAAGGAGTCAAAATTCTTGTACCACTTAGTCCATACAAGCTCCTGGTGAGCTTGCACACTATGTGTTCCTTGCCTGGAACCACAAATCCTTCCGGTTGCTGCATATAGATCTCTTTGTCCAGATCTCCATGTAAAAATGCTGTTTTTACATCCATTTGCTCTAGATGCAAATTCTCCGATGCAACAACACTCAACAGAATTCGAATAGAGGTTAACTTCACAACAAGAGAGAATATTTCAGCATAATCAATATCTTTCCTTTGTGAATATCCTTTAACCACTAAACGAGCCTTAAACCTTCTTTTTCCATCTGGTTCAGTCTTGATTCTGAACACCCACTTGTTCAGCAAATCTCTCTTCCCTGCAGGTAACTCAGTCAACACCCATGTGTCGTTCTTCTCAAGTGACCTCATCTCATCATCCATGGCTTGCTCCCACTTGATCGAATCCTCCACCTGTAGGGCCTCATCAAAAGACTTCGGTTCCCCCTCATCAGTAAGCAATAGATAGTGTAATGAAGGTGAATACCTATCTGGTGCCCTGATGGATCTGGATGATCTCCTTAACACCTGCTCAGGTGTAACTTGCTCCACTTCAGATTCTTCAGTACGAGTTGGTTGACTATCTGCTTCGACATCTCTGGGGTTACTCTTCTCCAACTCAACCTCAACTCCCTCTTGCTTTGTAATCTTTAGAACCTTCTGCTCTCTGTCCTTGTACAGGACAGACTCATCAAATGTCACCTCGCAATGTCTCAGGATCTTTCTGTTCTTGTCATCCCAAAACCTGTAACTAAACAAATCAGAACCATAGCCTATGAAGTAACACTTCACAGCCTTGGCATCAAGCTTGTCTCTCTTTTCTGGATCAACATGAACATAAGCAGTGCAACCAAAAGTCCTCAAGTGTGATTACTTGAGTTCTTTTCCTGTCCACACCTCCTCTGGAATCTTTAACCCTCAAGGAACTGATGGTCCCCTGTTGATCAAGTATGTAGCTGTGCTCACAGCATCCGCCCAAAGTGTTTTGGGCAGCCCACAGTGTATCCTCATACTCCTTGCACGCTCATTCAATGTTTTGTTCATCCTCTCAGCAATTCCATTCTGCCTTGCCTTACCAGGAACTGTTCTCATCAATCTGATTCCTTCACCTGCACAGAATGCCTTGAACTCTGATTTGTCATACTCTCCTCCATTGTTAGACCTTAGGCATTTGACTTTCAAACCGGTCTGATTCTCAACTTCAGCTTTCCACTTCTGAAAAGTTGCAAACACATCTGATTTATGCTTCAAGAAGTAAACCCATACCTTCCTGCTGAAATCATCATTGATGGTAACATAGAATCTGGATCCTGCAAGTGATGATACTGGGGATGGTCCCCAAACATCTGTATGGACCATTTCTAATCGCACTTTCTTTGGCTCTCTAGGAGTCTTTGTGAAGCTTACTCTTTTCTGTTTGCCCATAACACAGCTCTCGCAAAGACCCATATCAACAGACTTCAGACCCTCTAATGCTCCTTTTGCAACCAGCATCTTCATTCCTTTAGTACTCATGTGTCCAAGTCTGTTGTGCCACAGACATGAACCGGAAGCACCTTCAGCAACAGCGGCCATGTTTATACACCCTGCTGTGGTGTACAAGGTTCCAGATTTGGTGCCACGAGCTACTACCATAGCACCTTTCACGAATCTTCCACGAACCTTTCCCAAACTCTGCTGCATCTACCGTGCTATCCAACTAACCAACAGAGATTAGATTTTTCTTGATCCCAGGAATATATCTGACATCCTCCAATGTCCACTGGTTTTCCGAGGTGGTCTTTATGCAAACATCCCCTTTCCTTCAATCTCTAAGGCTTTATTGTCAGCAAGATATACTTTTCCAAAATTTCCAGATTTGAAATTTTGGAACAACTCCTTGCTTGGAGAAGAATGGAAAGATGCACCAGAATCCAAAATCCATGATTCAACCGGGCTGTTCACACTAAGGATTAGAGCATCCCCAATGTCCTCTGCTGAATTTACAGAATCATTGTCATCTCCAAATTTCTGATTCTGTTTCTTCTTTGGCTTTGTACAGTTCGTCCGAAAGTGCCCTTTTTCTCCACAGTTCCAACAAGTCACGTTTGATCTGTTCAGTGATTTTCATCGATTCTTTTATTTTGACCGACCATGTTGATTTTGGCCTTTCGTCTTACTTCTCCCCCTTCGATCAACGCTGAGAGCACTGCCCGATGAATCTCCCACTTCTCGTTTGCGAATACTTTCGCTAAGAACAACATCACGGATTTCATCAAACTTCAGTTTCTCAGATCCACGGGAACTGCTAATCGCAGCAACAACAGTATCCCAAGACTCGGGCAGAGATGCCATCAAAATCAACGTCTTAATTTCATCTTCGAAATTAATATCCACAGAATTGAGTTGACTCACAATCATATTGAACTCGTTTATATGATCAGAAACGGATCCAGTTTCAGACATCTGTAAATTGAACAATCTACGCATCAAATATACCTTGTTCATAGCGATGGTTTTTCATACATGTTTGACAGTGCCTTCAACAGACCGGACGTAGTCTTCTCCTTCACGATGTTGAACGCCACGTTTCTTGGCAAAGTCAACCGGATCAGCCCTAGAGCCTGTCGATCCTTGAGTTTCCACTTCTCCTCCGTCATGGATTCCGGCTAAACCCCGGTCAACGGTTCGTGAAGATCTTTCTGGTACAGATAATCTTTGATCTGCATCTTCCAGAAACTGAAATCGGATCCATCAAACTTCTCAATTCCAATCTTCGAACTATCCATCTTCTGTGATCGTGTTGAATCTCCTTAGCTATGATACCTGTTGTTAGGATCGAATTCACGCACACACACTAGATGAATGAAGAACACAAGAACTTTCAAGAGAAAGAGATGAGAAATATATATATATAGAGAGAAAACCCAATATCTCGTGGTAACACCCTGTGAGTAAACTTCCACGGCGGTGAGGTATATTTATATTAATAAATCAGAGTATTTTTGGTTACAGAGAATAAATAGAGAGTAAATAGGAAAGCCTAAAATAGAGAATAAATAGGAAAGCCTAAAATTAATCAGGCTCCACTACCTAACAATTATTAGATTATCGAAATACACAGTTTGTGTATAATTTCATTATTAGATTATCGAAATACCCAGTATAATTCAGAGCTTAAGTCATGAGATCATATTGGTTTATTACTATGTCGTACTCAGAGCCAACACATTCGACTCATTCGAGCCTAGATATTTTAGCACATATCTCAATGGTATGGACATGTATTATTTTTCTCAAATAAAATCATGCCATTATGCTTTGTTATTTCTTATGCTTCTATACATATAATCCTAACACATTTTGATTCAGGAGAAATTAGGCAGTCTCTTGGGGGAAAAGAACACAGGCAATAAAACCCCAAGAGAGGCTTATGAGTTTGGTTACTCAAATTTCACCCTTTCACTCATAATCCATTTACCCCCCAAATAGGTGCAATTATCCCCAATGCACACAAAAGTAGTAAAATTTAACGGGTTCGGGTGAAACAAACCTGTGGTGCATAGCATCGAAGAATCATCAACAAGCAGAGTGCCCGCATTTTTTATCACAGAACAATCACTAGTCGTACTGATCGGTCTCACCTTACCATAAGTGGTGGTCACATAATCCGCCATGGCAAACAGAACCTCCATCATCGGCAAAGAACTCGATGCCCGAGAGGCCATCTCACGGTCCCTCTGCTGCCTCCCCTGTGCATATACTATGAAGTCTTTATTCACTTTCTTCCTCTGCATGTGCTCCTTCTTCTTTTTTCTCTCATCCTTAGTGGACTCTACAATGCGGCTAGATCAATTTCTCTTACCTCGGGCACCTGCAGGCTGAGGCTGCTTCTCTGCGTCCCTGCTTAACAACACATGAAGAACCAAATGCTCAACAAACGTCGGTGGTGCAGACTTTGGATCTTCTGCAGGCGTAGCAAGTATGGAGTCAATATTATCCTGGAGACTGGCCAACTCAGTCCAAATGGAGGAAAGATTTGTGACGGGGGTAGGCAGTGCAAGCACTCTTAACTTGAAGGCATCCAGGTGTTTGTGGACCGCCTGAATCTTTTGGTCAATCATTGTTTCCATCCATTACTCCATCCTAGTCTCAGATTCTACAGTGGACTTCTACATCAAGGCTTGACATGGTGAAGTGGTGTGGCCATTTACGCTTCCATTTTCTGAAATCGGGCTAAGGTCACTAAGGATGCTCCAGAAGAAGGGGTATCTTGAGATGAGCTAGGGACTCAACTAACAGCCTCAGAAGAAGATTTCAGGACATCATGTGTGCGATCCAGAGGGGTAGGTTGATCGCTATGCATATTCTCCACAATGTCAACCCAATCATTGCCCAATGGTACATCAACCAGTTGCTGTCTCCATGGTGCTGCTACATTCACATCATCTTAAATCAGACCAATACCCAATGTCCCTGTAGCCTGCACTAATTTAGCACGGTGCCAAATCGACACTCTCGAGTCCCTTCATAACTATAAGATGATACACGAAAATGGGTAAGTAATGGAGGTCTTGAAAGACCACTTACGAATCTCCGCTATTAAGATGCGTGCAAAGTCTATCTCCAGCCCTGTCACCAATGTTGTTCTATCCCATGTAACAAAATTGTCAGCCTTGGTTGGTGACACTGTATTCAACACTAGTAGGTAGAAGAACTCGGCCGCCAAATTCAGGTTGGCATTTCGTAGAGCCCACTGTGGTGTAGCGACCCACTCTACACTCTCTACATCTGCATCAATATGTATGGCAAGCCATAGTAACACAACCTTACTTTGCTCGGCATTTTGGGTGAATGTTTCTGTTCGCACAATATCCCATCTATAGTTGAACTCGGCCGTGTTGATTTATCAAGTGTGATTAGGGCCCGGGACATAGAGAAACCTATTGATAGAGGTATGTGAAATGTTTATTGAGAAACCTCAGACCATCATTCAGGTGATAGGGTGTTGAGCTGTATGCTTGGACCAATTGTTAGTCGAGCCTCACAGAGTGAAAGCATAGGAGGCATATAACTCCCGCACAATCTCCTCTCTATAGGTCTCAGGGTCTGAAGCCATCCCCTCACACTTGTGAAGATGAAATGGGCGGTGCATGTTGACCACGGTGTGTAAGCTTCTCTTGAGGACTCTACACTCTCCACTAATAAGTCGGGCTATCCTTTCTTTCGCATTTAGCATTATGGAATTCCGGTAGATCTTCCAATGTCCCTTAACACACCATCTATTTTAATTCCTCTTCCACCGGATTACGGTCACTATTAGGTGGTTCATGCATAACTTTTGAGCTGATAGCATCATCAAATGAGAAAGCTATATCATGTTCACTTGAGTCGGTGGCTGAGCCGGAAGCTGACCTAAAGGTAGACCCTGCCGTACAAAAAGAATCAAAACAATCTCCAGACCCAAAAATAGAACAAGTCGGTGACTTGATCATTGTGTTATCCTCATCAAACTGGAGATAGTGACTACGTCGATGACCACCTTTTGGGTTGTATTCCAAGTACACCGAGATGCAGTTGGGTATGTCTTTGTGGTTGGTGAAATATTTACGGTTCCTTTTCGGCATCGGTTTCCTCATAAATCATTCCAAAGTTGGGGCCAGGGATCTCGTAGAAAGGTATTGAGGTTGACAAAGCTAAAGTTGAGGTAATAAAAAGCTTCCCCCACCTATCTCCATTACAGGCTTGAGAAGTTTTCTCGGGTATGTTGGATTTTATAGGATGTTCAAAAAAGATTTGTCAAAAATTGTACATCCTTTGAGCAAACTTCTTTAAAGGGATATTATGTTTGATTTAGATGATGCTTGTCTGAGAGAATTTAGAGAGTTGAAGAAGAAGCTATTTTCTGCCCCCCATCATTATTTCACCAGATTGGAGGGGAACCATTTAAGGTAATGTGTGACACAAGTGCGATATCTTTTGGCATAGTATTGGGACAAAGGCGGGAAAATATACCACACCGGATTTACTATGAAATCAAAGCCCTCAATGCATCCCAGAAGAATAACACCGTGACCGAGCAAGAGCTTCTTTGAGTGGTGTTTTCATTCGAGAAATTTCGATCCTAGTTGCTTGGTACTGAGGTCATAGTGCATACAGACCATTCTGCATTGAGGTATTTGATGGCTAAGAAGAATGCAAAACCGCAACTGATTATATGGCAGCTGTTCTTGCAAGAATTTGATTTTATTGTGAAAGATATAAAGGAGGATAGAGAATTAGGTTGTTGATCACTTTTCTAGATTGGAGGAGGAAGTTTTGCTCAAGCTTGGTGATAGGGCTGAAACTAATGATGTTTTTTCAAGATGAACATGTATTGGTTGTGTCTCAAGATTTGATTCATTGGTTCGTAGACTTAGCTAATTATGTAGCAAATTATTTGGTACCTCTAGATTTTTCTTTTAACCAAAAGAAGAAGTTTATGTATGATGTGAAGAAGTTCTCTTGGGATGAAGCTTATTTGTATCATAATTGTGCTAATGGGATTATTTGTCGTTGTGTGCCCGAGGTTATGATGTTGAGTGTACTTGAGGTGCATCAATCATCGCCTGTCGGTGGGCACCACAATGGTATTTGGACTGCGTATAAGATCTTACCGTGTGGATACTACTGACCTACCATACACCAAGATGCTCGTGACTTTGTCAAGTCTTGCAACCGTTGCCAAAGAGAAGGTGGGATTTCAAAGAGGGATGACACTCCTATCAATTCGATATTTGTGATTGAGTTGTTTGATGTATGGGGCATTGATTTTATGGGGACATTTTTGAGTTCACATGGGATGAAGTATATTCTAGTTGCGGTGGAATATGTATCGAAATCGGTGGAGGCAATTGCGCTCCCCAACAATGATGGAAAGTGTCACAACCCGAAAGTACCCCCTAGAAGTTAGGAGGAACCCTCATTTTGTGGCCGGGCGTACTTGACCCTTTAGGGTCTTGTACAAGCCCTTGAACTAGCATTCATTACATAAGACATGAAAACTAGTGCGGAATTAAAACTTTCACGAATAATTTAATAAAAAGGAAATCTTTCATAAATACTTAAGAAATCTTGTCGTCACAAGACAAACTTAAGACACGATATATAATATCTTAGGGATACGACCCTTTCCATTGAAATCAAATACATATTGAGTCTTTTAATAAAACTAAGAAAATGACTATGCCCTCGAATATATGAGGACATACTTTTCCTTGAGAGAAACTTTCCCAAGCTCTTCCTTCTAGCCGTCAAACCTTCAAAAGCTTCCAACCTATACTTATATAGTATAGAAAAGTATGGGGTTAGTACAAAACAATGTACTAAGTATGGCATATGCAAAAACATGTAAAAAAGGATATTTTAGTAAAATAACTTTTCATGCAATTTAAGTAAAACATTCACGAATACAAAGTCAAAACATCATACTAACCATCATTTAAAACTTATATAATAATTTACATAATTTTAAGCCAACAAGAAACATTTACAGTAAACTTGTCAAAACCTTACAGTAAAAACTTGACCTTTATAGTGAACTCCTTAAGCATTTACAGTAAATACATTTGAACATTGACAATGAATCATTTAAAGCATTCAAAATAAATTCAACTTGAGCAGTTACAATGAACTATCCTACACTAAATGAGTGATCTTCCAAGGCCAAGCGAAATAGAAAGTGAACTCATTTTCCTTAAGATTCAAACCTATAGGTTAAGGATAACTAGTAAACACCACATCTCAACACACGAAGGGCATTCATTCTCCTACCTATCTTTGAAATCTCATTAGGAATAACGGGGTTACTAGTAGACACATTATTTCAACTCACGAACAGTTTCCACCCCAATACTCCCCTTTTCTCAACTTAGCACAATACATTCTTTAGTGTGAGTGTGCGTGTACATGTGAACAAACCTTGCACATAAATATCAATTAATTCTTATTAACTTGTATACATGCTTTAGACCTTCATTCAATAAATTCACATACCTTATATACTTCACATATTCATGTACTTCACTTAGACATAATACAAGTCAAACATGATATTCAACTTCACAAAACACAAGACAAGAATCATATTCAATATTAACCCTTTTCATCTATTAGCCTTCAAAACCACATTCACAATACATACTAAACAACATCAAATTCATCAAGTAAACACCGCCACCAAGAAGGTGGACTATACCACTCAAGAGCAATTATAATGAAAACTATACATTGTAAGCAACTTTCTATTTAACCAATTCATAATAACCTATAAGAATGTTATCAATCTTTCATCAAATACGACCCTTAGGGCAGTAGCTAAATTAACATATTAACATAAGAAAGCCAAAGGTCATACCTTACCCAAACATGCTCATATAACCCATTTCCCAAGCTAAAAGTTGAAATATGCATAAACATGAGTTCATTAGGTTTCTACATTAAAATCATCGATTCATACAAGAATAAACACATTTAAAACATTAGAACACTCTTACAAGAAGATCCATACTTAAAATCAAAGATAGAAGAATTTTGAGTTTGAAAACCCTTTTGGAAATGACTCCTTGAATGGAAGGGGGTTCAAGGATGGATATCATACCTCAAAGAGAAGAAAACCCACTAATTTTGGTGAAGATTCACGTCCAAATCAGCCCGTCTTTCCTTCCTTGAGTCTTAGCTTCAATGGTGACTTTGAGAGTGTTTTCTTTAGAGAGGGAGTTTGAATATTTGAAGTGAGGGGTCTTGTCTAGGTCTAGGGTTTAAAACAAATTTAATATAACCTAAAAAAACTAAAATTATACACCTATGGTCTTAAAATATTTGGGGTGTATTTACATAAAACATCCCAAGTTGGCAGCAACTTCACAGACTTGGCAGGCCCTCACAGACGAGACCTTCACCAACGGACGGTCTGTGCATCAACGGACCGTTGGTAGGGTCTTGTGGTTTGGGACTTAGATCCAAATGTAGCCTGGACACCATTAAATTCTGGTCCAATCGACTCCCTAGGTCGACGGACCGTTGATGGATCAACAGACCGTTTTAGGGTCGTCGATGGCCACTGCTTTTTGGCAGTTTTTCCCAAGTCTTGGGCCCTTCATCTGGGGCCCCTTGTTCGTCCTATGTGGGGTCGTTACCGGACTTTGAACCCCTAAACTAAGACATATAGGTCTTAGGAACATTCCACCTTAGTTTCAAGGAAAACAAACACGTAAAACTCACTCAAACACGTCAAGACACACAAGTACAATCTAAGGCATACCTTCCGAACGTCATAGACGTTTTTGGGCGATTGAACTCCAAACATAACCAAACTTTAAAAACTGCCTAATAACACTAAAAAAAATTATTTTGACCTAAATTCAACTCGAGAAACAATTACGAGGCTCTTACTCACCTTAGTTCGTTTTGGGGCATTAAACAAAGAGTGTCACCGCATTCTTGAAAAGAATATATTTTTTTCCAGATTTGGCAGTCCTAGGGAGAATATCAATGATTTTGATGCTTATTGTGACCAATTAAACTACCTACAATTTGGTGTCTACGATTTTCGATAATATATTAACCAACCGAGGGTTGGGGTAGTGTTCGGGAGCAATTTTGAGATTATGTATCTAATTAGGATTCCATTCGATTAGTCATAGCTAAAGAAATTTATAAATAAAAACATTATAAATACAATGGGGTAACACGAATGTGTCAACTATAGATGGAGGGTGTAAGGGAAATCAAGTATGAGGGAGAATTCTTGGGATGTGACCGCAATACAAGTTAATATAGATTATTGGGTACGTGGCTTCGATAGAAAATTTTTAGAAACACAATGACTAGGATAAGATTTAATTGGATAAAAATTCTCTCTCGAGCAACTTACCCCATTTCAAATGGGTTCCTCTCAGACACCCATTTGATGCATGAAGTCCTGCCTACGCCTTAACCCACTCACTATCTCGAGAAGAGTGTTAGGATATGGGACTAGGGCTCACAATATTGAGATGAATCTCATGTCGCCCCACTTCTTATGCCATCAATCTAGCGGTCTTGATTTCGCGACTTCTCTCTCGAACAAGATGAAAACACATGGGTATAATTGTATTTGCAACTATAAATTTAGTAGATTAAACAGGAACCACTAGACGAAATCACCCTTAAAACCATATCTAAGCTATTAGCAAACAAGACCAATATTAATATTAACTCATATTTGCTAAATGACACCCCAAGAATAGGGGTTTTAGTCACATATCAAGAAATAAGAAATTATACCTTCAATGATATTGGAATCAAATGGGTATAGGCAAATAAGTCTTGATTTAATCAAATGAAGAAGAATCAAGAAGACACACATTCGATTTGGGGAAGATAAAATCCTTCCTTTTTCAAGTCTTCAAAAAATCCTCTCCAAACATAAGAGAAAATATGAAAACTAATATTTTAGAGTAAGTCTTACAATAATTTTCCACACTCTATAATAAGGTGCTAAGACTAGTATTTATAGTCTTTATATTTTGTGTTGCAGCGGATCAATCAACGAGGTTAATAGGATCATCGATAAACTCGTCGATTCGTCCATCTTCTAGTTCATCGCCTTTTTGTCTTTCCCAAATCATATGTGTGTCCTGGATCATTAAGAGGTATAGTAATACTCCTGTCATGACCCAAAGTACACTCTAGAAGTTAGGGCATCCATAAGTTGCCACATGGCGTACTCGACCTCTCGGAGGTCTTGTACAAGCCCTTAGACATCTTTCATCGCATATATATATGAAAAGTAGTGTAGATTAAAACTTTTCACAACAATAGAAAAATAGTTCAAATCTCTTTTGTAGAAAACATAAGAAAGACTAAGTCTCTTTGTATCCATCTTAAACACATAAATATCTTTTGTAACAGCCCATATATCAACAAAATGGAAATACTTATGTCTAAACAATGTCTTTTGAAAAGGAAACTAGATATAACTATGTCCTCGAATCAATTGAGGACATACCAACTTGGCTTCAGAGAATTCTATTCCCAAGATTGCTTAGAAAATACTCCACTTTCCACCTAACCTTTAGAGATAAAACTACATATGGACTTAGTAAATTGAATGCACTAAGTATCGTAACATGCAATAAATTGATGCTAAAACGGACATTTGCTTTTAAAGTATGCTTTCTTGATGTTTTAACAAAAACCTCATAAAACAAGTATAAAAATCACTTCAAGACAACATGCACATATAATACATATTCAAATAATCCACAATATACAACTTGAATCACATAGAAACAATACGAATATATATACCTCCTACAAAAGGTCATCCTATGTCACTCCCCGAGACTACCACCGAGACACGGACACGGGACCTAGGATCACAAATGATCCCAAGCTAACCGTGCTGGCATGATCATGAGCATATTATAGAAATTAAACTGATACAAAAGCTAAAACATACTTAAAATAAAAATATGGGGAATACCCATATTCTATACCTGAGATATTTGAAATACTGACGAGTTTAATACAAGAAAGTTATTAACTCAATAGTAAGCTTAAACTAACTATGTCTAAAATAAGAAGTCTCTAACTGACTAGAAATGCAGGGACAAGCCCTAGCTAAGTCTAGCAAAAACTGAAACTAAATGACTAAAAGACTGAAAAGAAACTCAAGACTATTGTCATCGGAGAATGAGGATTCACTACTGAATTTACCGAATTAGAGATTGAAAATCGATTTAAGCGCGATCTGGATCCTGAGAACCTGAACCTACATGACGAGAAGATGTAGTGTAGGTATGCGTTAGTACTTGAAGGTACTGAGCATGTAGGATAGAGTAAAGCTGAAATAAAATATAACTAAACAAGCACAAGAGCAAATATAATAATCTGAACATGAAATACTGAATTCTGAGCTAACTAGATGCAATGACCAAATTTATAACATGCTGAGACTGAATGATAATTGATTTGTAAATATGGTCAATGCAATAGAGTCTGACTGAATTGTGGGAGCTACTAATAAACGACAATAAAACCACATGACCTAAATACGGAGTCCGATTTATACGTCCCATGGAGAGGACCAAATATACCCTGCCAGAGGTATAAAGGCATGCTGGCGTGATCACTAAAGTGATATCACAGAGGGGACTTACAACCTACTTGGCCAGTAGCTCTGGGACTAATTTGGTACGCTGAACCCTAGTCCAACCCGGTATTATACTACTCCTAATGAAATTAAGTGAGTAAGACATTATTACTGAATTTATGTAAATACTGGATAACTCAAAATTGAACATGCAAACTAAGAATGCAACAATTAATCTGGTAATTCTGCATTTATAACTGAGACATGTATATCTGAGGTAACTAAAATATCTGACCTAGCATGTGTAATTCAAGAACTAAAGAAATACATAGCTAGGGTTCTGAAGTTCATGCAATAATCTGAGTAATAAAATGATAATTTGATTTGGAACATATAACTAATAAAATTATGAAGTTCTGTTGAAGTTCTAGAAACCCTAGGTCTAATCGTTATAAGAGAATCAACAATCTGACTTAAAAGTAGGGACCCAATGGGTGAAAGGAACCCACCAGTGAAATGCAACATACCTGGTGATGAAATCCACAAGGAAATATTTAGATTTCGGGTCTGGAACTGATGAAACCTTGTTGCGTTCTTGAACTAGGGTTCTTGACCTTTTTCTGTTTTCTTGCTTCTAATTTTCTATGTTTTTGATTAATGATTTGACTTAGGTAAGTTTTTGTTATGTTTCTAGGCTTAAATTGACTAAAATATGATGATTTAAGGTCAAAACGACGTACTTTCGGGTATAAATGAAGTGGAAAAAGACCGAAAGACCCCTGAGTTAATTGCTGTCGGACCAAACGACGACCTGGACTAACGGGCCTTCGTTCAATTGATGGTCCTTCATTTGGGTCGGTAGGTTGGATCTGATCAACACACCTTTACTAAAACGGACATAATTTTTTACTCGGAGATTGGATTTTATTAAACTTGGTGGCTATGGAAAGATAATTCAATTATTTATATTTTGGTAGGTCATTGGACACAAAATTCTTTTTTTGCTAAGAGTTATGACCATTTGACGTTGACCCAACAACATTTTCCCCTTAAGTGCCTGTTGATTTTCACATATGGTCATACCTACGGTCTGTAGATGGACTTATGGACCGTACTAGTCAATCGTGGTTCTTGTTAAAGAGTGGGTAAATGGGGTCTTGATCGATGAACACAGACTACGGACCGTAGGTCCGTCCATCATTCGCTACTTAGTCAAATTTTCTGGGCTAAGTTTTTGGGGGATTCAGACTCAAATGATGGATTCACAGTATGGGCCGTAGATTAGAGTACGTTCCGTCGATGGTAATCGTCGGTTGCACCTGCAGATTTCGAAAAAGCTGATTTCTGGTCTATTTTAGATATGGGGTGTTACATCCTAAGATCCACTTAAGTAAGATATGAAGCAGCCACCCTTACAACCCCTTCACACACACCTAAGTGATCCTTAAGACTTCCAAAAGTAAGATTATTCCCTTTTCATCATTAAACTCCCTACCTAAGTTTACTCTAAGAATCACCTAAGTAAGACATGACTAGACCGTCCATACATCTTCTTCAAACCTACCGAAGCAATCCTCAAAGCTACCCTAGATAAAAACCTTTCCATTCACATGCATTAACTTAGGTCATCATTTTTCATTAATCCAATTAAGAAACAATTAAGCATTTAGAAGATGTCACACAATTGTCTTGGAGGACCTAGGGAACCCTCATCCTAGCATCTTGAAAGCCTGCTTGTGGCATGTATAGATAGTGTACCATTTCACTACCTACGTGTTGTAGAAATTCTCAAACACTAGAGTGCATCCCACATTATGAGAATATGAATTAACCAACATAGACCACACTAGCTAGGTCAGGAATCCGGAGTCTACCCAACTCTGAGGGAGGGTAGAACTAGGACTCATCCTATATTGGCAGCCCTAGTGGACACTACCACATGCATATTCACTCGTTGCTAGCCTTGTTCTCATAGAGTAACTTCATTCACATAAAGAAATATGAGAAAGTACCATATATTAGTCTTACCAAATCATAATACCTTTTACCAAGCATGTATCCATTAGGGCTGCCACTCAATGGTTATAACGATAGCTCAATGACTTCCTTAGATATAGTTTCATGCTATTCCGCCAACCTATCCCTAAGTCCATCACTCACACAAGAAGGTTACCATTACTACTTTCAACTTCAAGGATTTCATAACCTTCTTTCTATATTGAAGGTTCCAAGTTATTGACCTTCTTTACATGTTCAAGGTCATATATTAGTCATATTTAGAAGGTTACCATCTTGGGTCTACCGATCCTAGATTTTCATTCAACATTCATGCACACACATACATGACAAAAGAGCTTAATCCTACTAAATCAAGAGTTCACATTCACATTCTTAAATGTATGAAGTAGAGGGACATAAGTCTACCAATAAAGACACAACATCATCATCATATCGCATATTCAATAACATTCAAGTAGCACATAGGGACAACTAAGTCTACCTAACCATATACACTAGCAACGCATATAAAGACATCAACATAGCCTATCATAGACACATATAACAAATTAGAAGAACTCACACTTTAACCTCACGTATACATATAGACATAACCATCCTTCACCTTGATCATCTATACAAGCTATAACATGATAACATCACAATTCAAATAATAACGCCGAAAAGGCCATGATCATAAAAATTATAACACATAAACACCACCACCATAAGAGGACCATACCAATCAATACAATTCAATAGAATTTCTGCACAATATAGAAGAGATTAAGTCAACTTACCACCTTTCCACCATCAACATCACCATTCTTTACCCTTTTCAATCAATTTACTTCACAAAGGTTGTTACCAATAGCCATATACACAATTCTAAACCAACACTTAGACCATAACAATGATCCTATAAGATACAATATGAATATCATCCAATTAAGGAAACATATAAACATTTATATCATGATATATACATAATTCAATAGCCGAATACAATCTACACATGAATTTACCAATATTAAGTCATGATCAAATAATCCACATTATATTCAAAAATAGGAATTCATGTAATGTGCACTTCGAAAATCCAAGTCATGTTCTAGAGCCTAACATAAGTGTCATAAGATTTACACACTGTTTTAAGGTAAATTTTAATGATGATAAGTGATTTATGAAGTCTAGAAATAGAAACGTCCAAGAACGTCCATGATGTCCGAAAACTAGTTCAAAAAGGTACTAGCGTGCCATAGCCTATTTGACTAGCTTTTAGGAGTCGTAAATTCATGAAATTTGGTGAAAGGGTGTCTAAAATGTGTTTAAGTTTATTCATATTTGAAACTTCTGGGTATGACTCCCCAAGGACCAACCAACGTCCCTTGAGGGGGACCCTTGTAAATTGGAAAAAAGCTGCCAAGAGGCAGAGTCCATAAACGGATAGCAGGCGACAATCCGTTGGTGAATCGACGGGGATTCGATGCCTCCGTCAATGAATAATTATCCAAATTTCATGGGAAATCGTTTTGGAAACTCTCTAACCAAAACCATTGACGTGCAACACGTAGGCCACACTGCCCGTCGACTGACCTACGGCCCGTCAGTCGGGGTCTCATAGGTCAGGTCTGTGTTTGGCTGTGTTGTTTTAAGTAATTCATTTGATCATTTAAGAGGATAGTTATTTAATTAAAGGTTGAATATGGGGGGGGGGGTTCAATTAAGTTAATTAAGGACCTCTATATAAGGACTTAGCCTAATTAAACTAGACCTAAGCTCATTATTCCCAAACCCAAAAGTCTCTTCCTTCTCTCCTCTCTCTCTAGTGAAGAACGCCATTGAAAACCAAACTAGGGGAGGGTTTAATGGACGAAAAGGTTAAATTTCCTCCATCAATCTTCATCAATTAAAAATGTATGTGATCTAATTCACCTTTAAGACCTCTTTCCTCAAAGGGTTCCATCTAATTGATTTCCAAAAATTGAGTTTTCAAGTGGGTTTCATCCAATCTCGAAATTGTTGTTATGAATTTGAGTTTTTTATGAATTATTTTGGATATTATGAATATATTAACATCTATTCTAACTTAATTATGATATATCCTGATGGTTTGACCTAGTTTATAGAAGATGATCCTTACCCCGTAACCCTAGGTTGTGATCATGATGTGAATTGGGTAATTTTGGTTAAATTGAATTGGTTATTGTTTGAATTACTACTAGATGATGTTTATGAATCAATCATGAATAAATTGAGATGAATTATAGTCCTATCATTCTAGTTCTTGAGAAGTTGATCTAGTTTATGAATGTGTTAGTGAATTGACCTAAGTATCTTGTCTTAAACTATGCACTATTATTGAATTGTGATGTAGTAATTCTCCTAGCCTTGTTACCATATTAATCATTGAGTTATGATGATGTTATACCCTAATTGGGTTGAATTAAGGGTTGGTGGTAAGACCTTGATGATGAATTATGAAGGAGACTTGGTAAGTCTTGTGATTCCTATCCTTTACTTCAAACTATGGTTAATTGTGATTAAGTCATGATGTTATAATGGAGTGTTCCTTGTATTAGGATTGATAGGGTGGTATTATGTTGAATTGAAATGTCTTGACTATGATTTGTCAGGTGTTAGCTTAAGATGTAAATGTTATAAGGATGGTGAATGATTTACCAATGTGTCTTATCATGATGTGAAAACATTAATGTGCTAACCTCACCTATGTGAATTGTAATGAAAGGACAATACTCATGCAATTATTATTGAGATATGATGATGATGAGGATGTTTATACAAGGGTTAGACCTTATGACCTACAATAAGCTATGATGACTAATAAAGACATTAAAGACATTTCAAAAAGGGACTCTAGCTTAGCACCGAGTGAACTAGAGTAAGGAGTGTCCCTTCCCACATAGGGAAGGTAGGATCACTAATGTACTCTTGATATTGGAGACTATAATTCATGTAGCATAAAGAGGGTCCAAACTATATATCCTAGTTCTTGAAGTATGTTTCCCACATAGGAATACTAGCTAGTGGATCACTATAGTTGCTATGTTTATGTTTTGGTACTATCTTGGCAAGTAGTTCGCCTTCTTTCGGTGTAGGGTTCCATGACACCATATTCCATATTAGCTCATGTGGTATATGTCGGTTAGGGCAAGATGTTTCCAAAAGGTAAAATGAACTAAAGGAATAAACTCTAACTAAGGTTACCTAAGGGGTTTAGCTTAGTCTAGGTAGGGGTATGAGACTCTACATATACATTCCACTAGTTATACTTAAGGAAAGTGTTAGGAGGATGTAATTATGTATGTATATTCTTATAAATGTAAATGATATGTATATGATGATCTTCATATAAATGATAATGTGTGATGTCCATTACTTTTATGAACATGTATTTTGCCTAAAATCTAAGATTATGATATTGTGTACTCTTAAGGTTATGTTATGAGAAGTGGGACATTGTTCATCATTCTTGTTGGGTTACTTGATTGAGTAAGATTATGGGGCTTTTCTTGGTCATTGCACTTGTTGACTTCATAAGGGTTATGGGTAATTGTTTTGCTTTGGTTATGTTATAGTGAACTCTTATTCATGGTTTTGAGATTATGACTTGATGGTAGAGTTACTTTGACTATATGAATAAATACATGATATGCATGTTGACTTTAATAATATTGATGTTGTTGGTCTTGTGATGTACATGCCTATGACTTCATGAATAGATCTTTTTGTTTTGGTATGGTATTGTTGGTTATGCATAAGTGTTAAAGTAAATTGCATACCTTTATTAAATGTCCCCCTTTATAGCATGTTTTCAAAGTATGTGCATATGGTCTCATACTTAGTACAAGTGGTGTACTAACCGTATTTCCTCCTTTTCCCCAATATTAGGTTTCGGTTGTTGATGTGCTTTGAAGACGACTTGAAGAAGGCTTGGATCTCTTATTCATCCAAGTAGGGTAGGTCCTCACTTTTCGAGGGCGATGCCACTATCTAGCTAATGGAGTAGTTTTGAGTTTAGGAATATTATGTTCTTTCCTTTTCATTTAGTATGAAACATTGTATAGCACATGAGAGGCATACTTACTTTGATGTATGGGCTATGCCCAAGTTCTTACACTCTTATTAGATGGTTATGAGATGAGACGAAAATTATGACTATGTTATCTTTTATATTTATATATGTGTAATAAAAGTAGAAGACTAAGTAATATTCCTATACGAAGGGTCTATGTATACTCGATTAGAAGTAATGAAAAAGTTCTAAATTTCCGCTAAATTTGACTTATGAATGTAATGATGTAAGGTAAGAGGCTAGTCTTAGTCCTTAAAGAGGACGACGACGCCGGTTACGTCTAGAATGTAATCCCGGATGTGACATGTAATGAATGGGTTCATAGAGTTTTTTTTATCTAGAAACATTCAATTAACATCAATTATATCATAAAACATCGATTCAAATTGTTGCATGCAAGAACCCATCGCTAGAAGTCGAAATAGGAAATTCTATGTTTTTGAACATCTTTGGAAAGCATTTGAAATTGGATCATTGATTGTAAGAATAGTCTAGGATTAAACACCATACCTATATGGAAGAAAAGCCCACGAAATTGGTGGAGAAGAATTGGAAAATCTGTTTTCTTCCTTTGAGCTTCAAAGGTTCATCAATAGACTTTTCGGAGAGAAGAAATGGAGATGTTTTCTTTTAATTTTGGGTTTAGATTAATTGGTGACTTTTTGGGATTTTAAAAGATTCAATAACATTCAATAAATTGTCCCCAAAATACCTTTGAGTGCTGCAGGCGCGACACACAACCATTGCCAATTCTTGGCTGCCTCAGCAGCTTCCTTGGCCCATTTTTTGTCCTCCTCAAGGAACCTTTGGCTGGCCCTTGGGGCGTCTTTCTCAGACGTTTTGACCTTTACATGTCAATCTATGTGTAGTAACCATTGGTACAAAATTACACCCTCATTCCATACCCCGAAATTCCACTACAAAACACTACCACACACTAGTTCAACTTAGACTAGTTTCCGAACGTCTTGGAGATTTCACTTCCAAACTCTTCCAAACTCCTCAAATATAATTCTATCACTACAATTAATCATTTTAAGACCTTACCAAATCATGACACACATTTAAGGATCTAGTTAATCCTAGTTGGTGTTACATTCTCCTCTACTTGGACAACATTCGTCCTCGAATGACACTAAAACACTTTCAACACTATCAAGAGATAAAGACTCAAGACTAGCAGCTCATACCCATACCACACCACATACAATACACAGAGATAGGAGGAATATCAATTACACATAATCAAGAGACTTAAAACACAACAAGAAAGTAGGAACAACATCTACAACTTATCATGCAATAAGACTCACCCTTTTCATTTCACATGTAGGAGGAACTTCTTTCTCCACATATCATCATGCTCATATACATCATTTCTATGCACAAATACTCAGATTCTCACAAAAACACCATTATACAACATTTTAAAATACTTCAAAGCAACGCATGCTCACTAGTTCACTAATACAAATTTTAAAAAATTTATTATAAATGCAAGATAATATGAGAGACAAAATCATATAAACTCATTTTACCACTTAAACATAGCCTCATGAAAATGCACAACGCAAGGAGATCAATGAAATTCATTTCCACTTAGACTCTTAAACAACATGCAATATACTACTATGAAATTCCAACTCTCAAGTTTGAATAGAATAGACAACACATCACAACCCAACTATTCACCATACTGCCCCACTTAGAGGGAACCCATCACAACTTAAGAGATAAAAGTATAACTTAGCGGCATCCTAATCCAAATTTGCCTTCGCTTGGAGAACATAGAAGTGATTCCTATTTGGTTGACCAACATCTAGAGCATTAGGATGAACTTTCTTGGCCTTTCTTCCTCTAGCCGCAATAGTAGGATAATCGTTTACCTTAGGACCATCCTTACTACAACCATAGCACTCACTAGTACCGGCTAGACACTTCCTTAAGTGCTTGTTCCACAAGTTCAACAAGTAGGCTTAACACCTTGAGAACCACTACCACCATCAAGCTTGACTTAGGAGCACTAGGCTCATCTTGATTTGGAGCCCTCATCTTAAACCTAGGTTGGTTTTGCTCATCGGATCTACCCCTCTTCAAATTCCTTGAAATCCTATTAAGTTTGGACTTTTCAATGGATTTTGAATAAACCATAAATCTAGAAAGGTTCATGTCATTGTGGAGCATGCTCGTATGACACTCTCTTTTCACAAGGTCGGCAACAACGGTCACAAACCTACTCATCTCATCTCAGGGGTTACACACCAAGGATGGAGAATACCTAGACAAAAAAGTAAACTTCAAGGAATACTCTTCAACACTCATGTTACCTTGCCTAAGTTTAATAAACTCCTCAACCTTCACATCCCTCCTTTCCCGGGGAAAGTACTTTTCTAAGAAGGCTTCCTTAAACTCTTGCCAATCTATGGGACTTGACTCAACCGGCCTAGACTTTCTATTGCGTGTTCCATACTTAAGCAACTTCCCTCAATTGGTATGAATCCAACTCCACCTTCTCCCTAGAAGTCACCCCCATAACACTCAACACATTATACACATCATCTAGAAACTCTTGGAGATCTTCTTTACCTTGAAAAACCAAGGAAGATAAGAGGATTAATTCTCAGAAAGTCCCTCAATCTAGAGGTCATGGTCCTCTCAAGATCATTAATCCTAGCCCAATATCTCTATTCACTTGAGTTGTCATGGCTCGGGCTAGGGCAATGAGAGTCTCTCTAATCTCTTCATTAGTCATGTCCAGGAGAACCACCGAAACCTCATTCCCTCGACCAACTATAGGGACTTGCTCACCTTGACGAACTTGAACACCTTGTGGAGCTTGTCCACCTTGGGGAGGAACTTCCTCATTCACTCCTTCTTCTTCCACACTTCTTGCGGCCATCCTTCTAGTAGTCATATCCTATGAGCAAAAGAGAACAGATTAGCAAAGACACTTATAACCTCAACTCTATGGCACGACACAAGAGTAATGAAGAAAGTGAAACTCTATCTTCCTATAGCCTATCGCTCAAGATGTGTCGCGACTCACACCGATGAACAAGACTCTACTAGACGTGGCTTTAATGAGACTTTGGATTCACATAGACTACTTCATAACCTTATGCTATTATATCGAGTTTGTCACAACCCAAAGTAAACCCTACAAGTTAGGGACTCCTTAAGTCGCCACAGGGCGTACTCGACCTCTCGGAGGTCTTGCACAAGCCCTTAGATATCTTTCATCACACACACACACACACATAGATACACATACACACATACACAATAGTTCCAATCTCTTTTATAGAAAACATAAGAAAGACTAAGTGACATCTTAGAGACACGAATATCTTTGGTCACAAACCATACATCAACAAAATGGAAATACTAAAGTTTAATACAATGTCTTTCGAAAAGGAAAATAAACATAAATATGTCCTCGAATCAATTGAGTACATACCAACTTGGCTTGAGAGAATGCTATTCCCAAGCATGCTTCCAGAATACTCCTCAGTTGCTACCTACAACTATAGAGATAAAACTATATATGGAATTAGTGCATATAATGCACTAAATATAGTGACATGCAATAAAACCATGCTAAAACGGACATTTTCTTTAAAGTATGCTTTCATGCTCTTTTGACGAAAACCTCATAAAACAAGTATAAGAACAACTTTCAAGACAACATGCACATATAAAACATAGTTAAGTAATACACACTATACAAGTTGGATCACTTAGAAGCCATATGAACACATGTACCTTCTACAAAAGGTCATCCTAAGACCCACTTAAGCAAGATATGAAGCGGCCGCTTATACAGCCCCTTCACGCATACCTAAGTGATCCTCAAGACTTCCTAAAGTAAGATTATTACCTATTCATCATTTGACTCCCTACCTACGGTTACTCAAAGACTTACCTAAGTAAGACATGAATAGACCGTCCATACACCATCTTCAAGCCTACCTAAAAAATCTTCAAAGCTACCCTAGATAAGAACTGTTGCATTCACATACATCAACTTAAGTCATTATTATTCATTAAGCCAATCAAGACACAATTAAATATTTAGAAGACTTCACATAATGGTCTTGGAGGACCTAGGGAACCCTTATCCTAGCATCTATAAAGCATACTCGTGCCATATATACATAGCATCCCATTGCACTACCTACACATTGTATAACTTCTCCAAAACTAGAATGCATCCCACATGATGAGAATAGGCATTAACCGACATAGACCACACTAGCTAGGTATGGAATCGGAGTATACCCTACTCCGAGGGAGGGTGTTCTACTTGCCAAGTGTAGAACTAGGAGACACCCCATGTTGGCACATAGTTAAGGAAATTAAGGGTTTCTTTGTACTCTAGTGTCATCTTAAGTAGAGTCCTTACCACAAGCATATTCACTCTCACTACTACAAAAAAGCCTTTTAGCGACCATTATTTAGAATCAATAAGCAAATTCTCAGTAATTTAGCGTATAATCCTAATATTTTGCGGCTAATGATCCTTAGCCACAAGCGGTCGTCCATTAGTGGCAAAAGTAATGGTTATTAAAACTTACTTTGTTTCTAGTCTAAACAACTAAAAGAAAATTTTAATATTCCCTCTAAAAAAATGCACAGTGAAATATTGTCGATCATTTATATAAATGTTGTCGATCATTTATATTCATACCTAAAGTCTTAAGCCATCAATATCATCTCTGCCGCAGTAGTTGCACAAAAAATAGTAAACGTCTCTCACTTCCACCATCGCAGACATGCAACTAATTAGGTAATATTTATCTACTCTCTCTGTCCATCTTTTTTTCCCTCATGTTTTTGATTTTATTTGTTGTGGATGTTTCAATTTCTTATTTGGCATAAAACAAGTGCTCGTAAACATCTATGTTAGACTCATAGGACAAAACCTAGTGGATTGGATTCTTTAGGCAAAGAAGTACTTATTTTTTATATCTCCAGTGATAATAAAATATCTTGTTTCCCTTATATATCAAATAGAATTCACTTAAAAGGTATCGTTTGATGTATTGCGATAATATATTTGTGAATGCTCCATTGTTTGTTGCTTTTCCAAAGGCTCATTTTGATTATGCATTTCATTCCCTAGTTCTACCATTGACCCATATATTTCACTTTATTGATTTGAGAAATATCCCAAAATATTCTACATTTCAATGTACTTTTGATGTTTGAAACTCAAACGCATAACACGTGTTTGATGAAATTCTAGTGTCAAAATTATCTCTCTCACTTGAAACTTTTCAAAAAAAATTCATTTGTTATCTCAATTCTGCGATAGTTTTAGTTGGATAACTGAATCTCTGCTTCTATGAATAGCATTTAAATGTTTCCCTAGTACTAGTACAAAGGAAACCAATTAAAACTTAATGCACTTGATGGTTATAGCAACACTTCTAATCCTGGTGCAAATGATTCTAGCGCCATAAGTCCTACTACTTTCAAAAACGGAAAGAATTGACTTTTTGAGTTCCACTTAAGGTCTTCAAGTGATCCATCTTCAAGAGGAGATCTTCTGCATCCCCTTAGTTATTGATTTCCATTAGGTGCCACTATTCAAAGGATAATGTTATCTTAGACATTTTATAATGTTATAATATATTAACCAATTTTATCCTTAAAAATTCTTTGTTCCTACATCTTAATGAACGGACTACTAGGCAAGGAGCATCTGTTTCGATATAAATTTTAGTTTAAGCTAAATTAAAATTGGTACCGCAAGTCTAATAAGATGAAGAAAGAAAAATGACAGACTTGGAGAATAGCCTTGGAGGATACACATATGATATGAGAAGCAAGGTGAGAGGTCGTATATATCTTTAACTCTTGTGCATACTTGAGAATTTGTGGACACGTGATGTTTTAAGGTTTTGCAACTTGAATGCCTTACGTGTGTTCTTCATTTTTTCCATTTTATTTTTCAATTGTACACATCAATTTGTTTGAGTTATTCATATAAATTTTGCACTATCTCAGGGGAAAGGTTTTGCAGCTAGACAAATTTATTCTCAAAAACTTTAACGTACATACTCATGCTTCAAGATTCTCATGGACCATCCTTTTGTAATACTTATATGATTTTGAGTCGTCAAGTGAAGCATATAAAAACATATGGAACACAGTCGCATGTACTCTGTTTTTCTAGTGATGTGTTTTCCTAGATGTTTTCACCTTGTGAATCTATGTTAGTTTCTCAACCTTTTTACTCTCGTTGAATTGCACTTCATATCATTTGGATTTCAATGGCCTTCTGTCACAGCTATTTTGCGCCAATTACTTGATTGATAACATGGAACTTTCTAATAAATCACCTCATCTTTTTTATGTTGAACATGCTTACTTACAAGCTTTAATCTGGTGATTTTGTGATGATATTGACCATTCAAGAGTACTGGTTCTTTATTGAGAAATTTGATGAGATTTGCCTATTTCTTTTTGATTTTAGATCATATATGTGTTGGATCACAAGTGAAGAATGTATGTAAGTCTGGAAAAGTGTATTACTATATGAGCATCAGAAAAGTACATCAACCAATTGTAAGAGTAAATGATTATAATTAATTAAATTAAAAGCATCGACTCTATAGTAAAAAATAGTAGAATATAGCACGATAACGTAATAAATAAAGAGAATAAATAAAGGATGAATATGTATGACTCAATACGGTGTTGGTGTTACCCAAGTTTGAGGACAAAAATGCCTAAGGGAAACATCATTATAATGTGCCTGGATGCTGCCATATGCTAAGTTAAACAGTGTTAAACCCCGAGAGCACACCCTAGAAGATATGGCACTCTCGGAGCGTAACTTGGCTTACTTGACCTCTCGCAGGTCTTGTACAAGCCCTTAGACATCATTCATTGCATACATGTATGAAAAGTAGTGCGGAATTAAAACTTTTCACACGAAATATCTTAAAACATCTTTCATATTAAAAATCATAGAAAAACTAAGTCTCAAGATATGCCAATCTTAGACTCTAGAATACTTGGGACAGGGCCCACGCAATACGAATATAGAAATACATAATCTATTACAATACTTTGAATAAAATAAGTCTTAAGATAGATATGTCCTCGAGTCAAGTGAGGACATACTTTAACTTGCTTGAAAAGAAACCTAGTTTCCTAGCTTTGCTTCAAAACGCTTCTCACCTTCCACCTACACCTTTAGATATAACAAAATGTATGGAATTAGTACAAAAACATATGTACTAAGTATGGAATACTGCATAAAATCATGAGAACAGACATTTATGAGAAATATTCTCTTTTTAATTAAAACATCACATTAAAAGTATAAGAACCACATTTAAGCACCAAACATCACAAATACCATCAAACTTACATCAAAACATATAGAAATAAGATAATCCTACCAAAATTAAGATTCTAAGGTTCACTTGAGTGAGTTATGAAGCGACCACTCATACAATCCCTTCACACACACCTAAGAGATCCTTTAGACTACCTATGATAAGATCATTCTCACTTCACATAATAGCATATATATATATATAACTATATATATATATATATATATATATATANCATAATAGCATATATATATATATATATATATATATATATATATATATATACATATATAAATAACATTCTCTTCCTAAAGGTTATCAAATGACTTACTTAAGTAATGCTATAAGAGACCGCCCATACACCCTCTTCAAGATTTCCTAAATAATCCTTAAGACTAACTAAGTTTAGATCATGTGTACTTATTCAATTTATTTTCCTATCTAGAGACATTCTTAAAATTTCCTATGTAAGACATGAAGTGACAATTTCTATGCCCCCTTCATACCTTAACTAAGAAACCCTTAAACTACTCTACGTAAGTACTTATTCATCTACATGCTTTATAACTTAAGTCATTATCTTCATTAATTCACTTAAGAGACATTCCATATAAGGACATTCAACTAATGGGCTTGGAGTATACCTAGGGACTCACTCACTAACATCTTCAAATCCTAATTGTGCAATTTCTAGATAGCGTCCCATACCACCACCTAAACTTTATAGAACTTCTTCAACACTAGCGGTATCCTATATGATGAGAATAGAGAATAACCAACATAGACCATACTAGCTATGCATGGAATCCGGAGTCAACCCTACTCCGATAAATGGTATAACTAGGAGACAACCCATGTAGGCACATGGTTAGGGAATATGAAGGGTGTCTTTGTTCTCTATTCTCATAATTCAAATAGAGCAACTCCCCTAACCACACTCACTCAGTGCTAGCCTTTTTTCTCATAGACTATTTCAATAAAGGAGTACATGAAGAGGTTTCATATCTAGTTCATAACCCAATCACAATACACCTTACTAAAGAGGGTCCACTAAGACTACCTACAATGGCTAAGAGGATAGTTCAATGACTTTCCTAAGGATGATTTCATTACGTTTTAGCCAATCAACCCTAAGTCCACCATTCACACAAGAAGGATACCATTACGACTTTCAACTTCAAGGATATCATAACCTTCCAACTAGGTTGAAGTTTCCACATAAAGAACCTTCTTAACAATGTTCAAGGTCACATGTCAATCACACATATAAGACTAAAGAGCTTTAGCATACTAAGTCAAGAACTCATATTCAGTTTGTACATATATCGAGTAAGGGACACAAGCCTACCAAAATAAGAAACACACATACTTCACCATATCACATGTAGCATATCATTCTAGAAGCACATAGGTATAACATACATCATCTATAGGTCATTCTACTCACTACTATAGTATCATCAATCTAAGTATCACAAGTATCATATAATCTATCAAGAAACATCATACTTCAACAGCATGTAATCCAGATAATGACTACACTACAGTCTACGATGCACATCATAAACTAGAAGAACTTATGCTTTGAGTCCGCATAACCACATAAGTCATCTTGACATTCATACCTAACACATATTCAAGTTATGACATGATAAAGCCATAATACTTGAAGTAATGCCGATGAGGCCACATCATTCACAATTCATAAAGTAATGCCGACAAGGCCACATTAGTCACAAGTATAGCACATAAGCACCACCACCATAAGTAGACCATACCAAGCATCATCATAATCTAAGAACTAGACTACATAATATAGATAAAGTTAGATAAACATACCATAAATCCAACATCACAACTTCATTCCGTAGCCAATTCATCCAACACAATATATCAAGGCCCTTACCAATGGCCATAGTTTACAATTCAACCCAATAATCACAATACAAAATGAATCAAGGATATTACAACATGAATATATGAATTTAGAGCAGCGAACTAACAATTCTAGCATGATTCTATCATAATTCAATATCCCTAGTCAAACTACATGAAGAATTCAATAGCATTAAGACATAACCAATTCACCCATAAAGTAGTCAAATCTATGGTTACATGAATTACATGGGTTCGTAGATTTTTTAGGTTTAAATCATCTAATTAACAACAATTCAATCAATATTCAATGATTCAAAACATTAATGCAAGAACCCATGGATAGGTTACAAAACTGAACAAGTTCATCTTTGAAATACTTTACAAATCACTTTGAAGATTGGATCCTTGAAGAAAAGAGATTCAAGGATGAAGTCCATACCTTATTTGTGATGAAATACCCACAAAATTGATGGAGAAAACTTGAGAAAATCAGTCTTCTTCCTTCGAGCTCCCAAGCTTCAACAATGGAGGTTTTAGACAGAAGAATGGAGAGGTTTTGTTTTGAGTTGAGGATTTAGCTTTGATAGGTTAGTTTAGTGGTATAAAAACACTCAATAACCATCAATAAGTCATCCCCAAATTACCCAAAAGATACCTGCACTCATTAGACATTTTAACCAACTCAAATTTGACTTTAAAACGACCGGACCAAAACCGAGAGTTCACTACGCGTCGCGGGATTTTTTCAAATCTTTTTTCTGGAAAATTTTGAGGCAGAATGGTTTGTGACAGCTCCATGTCGAAGGGCAAGATATTTGCGCATTACGTGGTGGCTGCACGTCGTGCAGTAGCTTCCAGATCTTGGCAGCTTCGAAGGCCCATGTTTGGGTCCTCCTCGGGGACTCTTAGACTGGCCCGCGGGGCGCCGTTCTCGTACGTTTCAGTCCTTTGAATGTCAGGATATGTTTAGGAACCATCTGTACACAATTTCACCTTCAAACCATCCCCCAAAACTACATTACAAAACACTACGGTTAACTTCGACTAGTTTCAGGACGTCTTCGATGTTTGACCTCCAAAAACTTCCAAACTTTATGTACTGCCTATAAACACTATTATTAACCATTTTAGGACTTTAAAACATCCCTAGTTTCACCTAGATCATTTTTAGAGGCGTTACAAACATCCCCATGGGGTCCAAGACTCCCCATTCTTCATAATATAGGTATGTTTCAAAAAATGGTAAGTAAAATAAATATTATTGTGATTGATTCCTTGAAATTAAGAAGCTTTGAGTGAAAGAGAAGCATTATAACCTAGAAAAAAAGATGTGTTCCCTAATTCCCTGGTTTCTGTAATCCTGCCAGTAGCTAAATAGACCTGGAAAAATCAAAAATTTCTTGTCTCGTCTGCCATCTCATTCCCCACCTCATCATCATCTTCTAGGATGAGCTTTAATGGAAACCTTTCACAACAATAATCTTGGACTAACCTAAGTTGTACACGATATCACAACATTACAAACAATGATCCTAGTGATTCTACAATGTATAAGTGGTCTCAAATATCTTCGGGTTTATACTGCTGTTGCTCTGCAGTATGACACATTTTGTAGGTACAAGAATAGTTAGAGACTGATGGTTCTGTACTCAGAGAGTAAAGTGTAGTACAAGGTTTGACAGTTATGCTGAATGTATTGTGCAGAGTGCAGAGACAATGAACTTACTGTTGGCCTTGCTTCATCGAATCATGCTCGAAATATATTACTGAACTGCAGCAGGTAAGAAGTTTGATTTCTTATTCCAGATATATATATATATTTATTTTGTTTAACTAAGTTTTTTTGGATCATAATTGCAGAATGTATGCAAGTCCTTAAAGAATGTATTATTGTTGTATCTTCATATCTAGTTGGACAATATAAAATTAACTATTTAGGTTATGGTTTTGGTCATATATAGGAGGATAAACAATAATATTTTCTTTCTAGAGTAAAATGGAGAAATTAGTAGGCTTAATATTCCTATGAGCTGCAAAACTAGTATACTGATTGACAGAGAGTCATCTGGATAATTGCATGCCCACTGTCAAGCAACCTATTAGTCAAACAAAGCGGTACTTATCCACATACTATACGGGTATTATAATTAAGCTATTGAAGTAGGTATGATTATCTAAAGTGTAAAAAACAACATTCTACTCTTTGGTGATGGTAACAATGTATTGGACGGACATTTCATTATTCCATATAAATGGTAATGCTATAGAAGTTTGACATGGTTTTTTCCATGCGATCATAATATTATATTGACTAAACAAATATTATCTTTCGTAATAATATTCCAGTTTATTTAATAATACTTTTCCTATTTATCATCAGGTCAAACAATTCATGGTTTAAAATTTCATATATTAGGATTTACTAGTATTTAATCACAAAGTAGGATAACATGATTCTCTGAGCATAAGAGGATAATGAGGTGTAATTATGCACTACTCTATACATACATGAGTTGCCGTTTAAACTTGATTCATGTTTTTTTTCGTTATGTACTTACGCTACTTCAGTATTCTACATATATAGGAGTTGTCTTATCTTATAGTTAACAAAATAAATTCATAAAGTTGGGCTAACGTGACAAATAGTCACTAATAATGAAACCACAATAGTATAGACAACATAATTAACTCTCATACTTGTTTTTTGAAATGCTTTATTTGAAACGAGGGTCTATTGAAAATAACATGTCTACCTTTACAAAATAGGGGTAAGATTTGTGTACACGACACCTTTCCAAAATCCCACTTTGTAGCCTTTTGCCTCTAGACATCATCTCATTTCTCCAACAATAAGTTCACTTGAAAACCAATCCATTCTCAAGGAATTTTTCCCAAAAATATACTGAAGCAAATAAAGTATAGTAAACTAAGATTCAAAGATCACAAGGGCTACTAAGACAATATCCATAATCATACAAATTTGGACTCAAACAACAAAAGAAAGGTAAAGTTTAGTTCAGAAAAAGATCTTAATTTTGTAAGAGAAAGAATAAAATAACACAATAGTTGTTTTCGTTCTTCATTAATACTTTAATTGTCTCAATTGTTATAAAAGAACTTACTAAGATTAATATACTAAAAGAAAGAAAATTGAGGAAGTAATATATTTCAAATATGTATATCTGTATTCATTTCATATAGTGGCTATTTATAGCCATGAACTAATGTATAAATGTATAACTTGGCCTTCTAATTGGCCAAGTGATGAAATATTACTAATGGGAAGGTTCCATATGGCATGCATAATAGGTTTGCACACAATTACTAGTGATGCAACTATTCTAATTGTTGGGGCCCACGTGGCACTCCAAATATTTTACAACACTCCCCCTTGAATATCTATGTAAAAGAAACTACATAGATATACATAACACGCAATTATTTGCTGCCTCATTAAAAACCTTTCTAGGAGAACCCAGTGGGACAAAATCTAGACTAAGGAAAAAAGAGTAAAGTGCGTATTTTACTCCCCCTGATAAAAACCACGATTCAGATGGTTAAGTTTTCGCATTCCAATTTTGTGAACCATCTTCTCAAGAGTTGAGGCCGGTAAAGATTTGGTAAATAAATCTGGTGGATTATCACTCGAACGAATTTTTCGCACATCAATATCACCATTCTTCTGGAGATCATGTGTGGAGAACAATTTTGGTGAAATGTGTTTCGTTCTATCTCCTTTTATAAAGACTCCTCTTAATTGAGCTATGCATGCAAGATTGTCTTCAAAGAGCATTGTGGGTACCTTGACGTCACACTTCAAACCACATCTTTCTTTGATAAAATGTATTAATGATCTTAACCATACACATTCTCTACTTGCTTCATGAATGGCTATTATCTCAGCATGATTTGAAGAAGTAGAGACAATAGACTGCTTTGTAGATCGCCATGATATGGCAGTACCTCCGTATGTGAACAGATAGCTTGTTTGTGATCGAGCTTTATGTGGGTCAGATAAATAACCTGCATCTGCATAACCAACAAGATCTGCACTATCTTTGTTAGAACAAAACAGACCCATATCACTAGTTCCCCTTAGATATTGCAATATATGTTTAACTCCATTCCAATGTCTTCGTGTAGGGGAAGAACTATATCTTGCTAACAAATGAACAGAAAATGCTATGTCGGGTCTCGTAGCATTAGCAAGATACATAAGTGCCCCAATTGCATTGAGATAAGGTACTTTTGGACCAAGAGGTTCCTCATTCTCTTCTTGAGGTCGGAATGGATCCTTACTCACTTCAAGTGATCGTACAACCATTGGAGTACTTAATAGATGTGCTTTGTCCATGAAAAATTGTTTTAAGATTTTCTCAGTATAGGCAGATTGATGGATGAAGACCCCATCTACTTAATATTCTATTTGTAGCCCAAGACAAATTTTTGTCTTTCCAAGGTCTTTCATCTCAAATTCTTTCTTTAGATATTCAATTGCCTTTTGAACCTCTTCTGGAGTTCCAATGAGATTAATGTCATCAACCTAAACAACAAGAATAAAAAACCCCAATGTTGTTTTCTTAATAAATATACAAGGACAAATGACATCGTTATATAACCTTGTTTTATCAAGTACTCACTAAGGCGATTATACCACATGCGCCCTGATTGTTTTAAGCCATATAATGACTTTTGTAATCTGATTGAATACATTTCCCGAGATTTTGAACTATAGGATTCGGGCATTTTAAGTCCTTCCGGAACTTTCATATAAATTTCATCATCAAGTGAACCGTAAAAGTAAGTTGTAACCACATCCATTAGATGAATTTCAAGATTTTCATGTACAACTAAACCGATGAGATATCGAAAAGTTATTGCATCCATAACAGGTGAATATGTTTCTTCATAGTCGACACCGGGTCGTTGAGAGAATCCTTGTGCAACAAGGCGTGCCTTGTATCTTACAATCTCATTTATCTCATTTATTTTTCGTACAAAGACCCATTTATAGCCAATTGATAGGCGTTTGGACTACTTGTCCAAAAACCTCACGCTTAGCAAGTGAATTTAATTCCAATTGAATTGCTTCTTGCCATTTTGGCCAATCAGATCTTTGTCGACATTCTTTGACAGATAGAGGTTCAAGATCCTCATTTCCTTTCATAATGTTAAGTGCAACATCATATGCGAAAACATTATCCAATATGATTTTTGATCGATCTAAACTTATCCCATCACTTGTAGAACTTATTGAGAGTTCTTCATTCACTTGAGTCTCGGGTTCACCGATCTCTTCAGGAATATCAGGATTAATTAGATCTTGAATTTATTCATGAGATTCTTTTGTAGTGCCATTTTTTGTACTTCTTTTTCTAGGATTTTTATCTTTTGAACCCAATGGTCTACCACGCTTCAGGCGTATTTGTGATTCAGAAGCTACGACACTTGTAGATGGTCCTTTTGGGATGTCGATTTGGATAGGCTCATTTACTGCAAGAATTTGTGAGTGACTTTGTTATCCTTTTTGAATCAGTAAATGCGTCTGGCATTTGATTTGCTATGTTTTGAAAATGGATGATCTTCTGGACCTCCTGTTCACACACAGGGGAGCGTGGATCAAAATGAGATAATGATGAAACTTTCCATGCAATTATGAAACTTTCCATGCAATTTCACTTTTAAGTTTCTTTTTCTCTCCCCCTAATTGCGGAAAATTTGTTTCATCAAATCGACAATCTGCTAGTTTTGCAGTGAATAAATCTCCCGTCAATGGCTCAACGTAGCGAATTATGGAGGGTGAATCAAACCCAACATATATGCCTAACCTTCTTTGAGGGCCCATATTTGTGCGCTGAGGTGGTGCTACAGGCACATATACAGCACATCCAAAAATTCGAAGATGAGCAATATTTGGTTCATGGACAAATACCAATTGTGATGGGGAGTATTTATTATAATGAGTTGGTTTGAGACGAACAAGTGATGCTGCATGTAAGATAGCATGACCCCAAACAGTAGTTGACAACTCACTTTTCATAAGTAGAGGTCTTTCTATCAATTGTAAGCGCTTAATAAATGACTCAGCAAGGCCATTTTGAGTATGAACATGAGCTACATGATGTTTAACTTTTATCCCTACCGATATGCAATAAGCATCAAAAGTTTGGGATGTGAATTCGCCAGCATTATCAAGGCGAATTGTCTTAATGGGATAATCTAGAAATTTTGCTCTTCATCGTATCATTTGTGCCAATAATTTTGCAAACGCCAGGTTGCGAGATGATAAGAGGCACACATGAGACCATCTTGAAGATACGTCTATTAGAACCATAAAATATCTAAACGACCCACTAGATGGGTTAATAGGTCCACAAATATCCCCATATATTCGTTCTAAAAATTGGGGGGATTCAATGTTAACCTTCATTGGTGATGGCCTAGTAATCAATTTGCCTGGCAACAAGCAACACACGAAAACTTATCTTTTGTAAGAATCTTCAGGTTCTTTAATTGATGTCCATTTGATTTTTCAATGATTCGTCTCATCATTATTGATCCAGTATGACCTATTCGGTCATGCCAAAGCACAAAAGTCTTTAAGTCATTAAACTTCTGGTTTATGATAGAGTGTCCTTCAATTATACTTATTTTTGCATAATACAGGCCAGAAGATAAAGTTGATATTTTCTCCAACACATATTTCTGGTCTGAGATAATCTTGGTAATACCAAGGTATTCAACATTCATTTCATTTATTGTCTCAACATGATATCCATTTAAGCGAATATCTTTAAAACTTAACAAGTTTCTTGGGGATTTAGAAGAGAACAATGCATCTTCTATGACAAGTTTTGTCCCCTTAGACAGAAATATAGTAGCTCTTCCGGAGCTTTCTATTAAGTTTGAATTACCAAAAAGAAATTGTAGTAACATTTGCTTTACTTCTAAGCAAGTAGGAGAAGTATTTCTCATCTTTGCTATGGCGTGCGTTGTTCCACTATCAATTACACAACTATTTTCATGATTGATCATTGAGGTATCCATATACTCTTCAAGATAAAAGATATAAACGAAATAAACATTGTAATATTATTACTAAACAAAAACATCACACAAACTTTTAGTTATTTACAAGTCTAGGAAAACATATACATACTAGTTCATACAAATGACGGAAATGAAATATATTTACATTATCACAGATCCATCACCTATCAGGTGATCTATCTTTCCTTCAGGATTCTCAAAGAAATTCGCTACATCTTGATGCATGGCTTCAACAGTATCTTCCGAGATAAAGTTGGCTTCTGCGTTATTTTTCACCTCTTTCAGGGAAGCTTGATATATCTCAACCAGGTGCCTTGGCGTACGACAGGTACGTGACCAATGTCCTTTTCCTCCACATCGATAATATTTGTTGTCTGAATTTTTCTTCTGCACTACATCATTTTTTTCATTCTTCTTTTTATAGTGCTGGTGTTGAAGGTTATTATTTAGTGCAAGACGATCACCATGATTGAAATTTCTTTCTCGACCACGACCACGACCACTACTGGGGCCACGACCTTTTTCACGCCTAGATTGGTGAAAATTTGTTGTATTTACTTCAGGAAATGGCATAGAACCAGTAGGTTGACTTTCATTGTTTCTCATCAATAAGTCATTATGTTGTTCAACAACAAGGAGATGTGAAATTAATTCGGAATATTTTTTAAATCCCATTTCTCGGTATTGCTGCTACAGAAGCATACTCGAGGCAGGGAAAGTGGAAAACGTTTTCTCCAGCATATTATGGTCAGTGATATTTTCTCCACTTAATTTTAATTGTGAGATAATTTTAAACATGGAAGAGTTATACGCACTGATAGATTTAAAATCTTGAAGTCTCAAGTGGATCAAGTCATAACGTGCTTGTGGAAGGACGACCAACTTCAGGTGGTCATATCTATCTTTTAAATTGTTCCACAACACCAGAGGATCCTTAACAGTTAGATATTCCATTTTCAAACCCTCATCAAGGTGATGACGGAGAAATATCAGTGCCTTAGCACAGTTTTGATTCGATGCTTGATTATTTCTTGGATGGTGTCTGCTAGACCCATCGCATCAAGATGAATTTCTGCATCGAGTACCCATGATAGATAGTTTTTTCCCGATATGTCTAGAGCAAGAAATTCAAGTTTAGAGAGATTAGACATTATTTAAGAAAAGGAAATTTATACCTCCGAGGCTTTTAAAGTCTTTACTTGAACTGGAAGAGACTCGTGCTGATAACGTGTTATAAAAGAACTTACTAAGATTAATATACTAAAAGACAGAAAATTGAGGAAGTAATATATTTGAAATATGTATATAGGTATTCATTTCATATAGTGGCTATTTATAGCCATGAACTAATGTATAAATGTATAACTTGGCCTTCTAATTGGCCAAGTGATAAAATATTACTAATGGGAAGGTTCCATATGGCATGCATAATAGTTTGCACACAATTACTAGTGATGCAACTATTCTAATTGTTGGAGCCCACGTGGCACTCCAAATATTTTACAACATCAATGACTTTTTTGTTGTTTTCCCTATCATTCTTTTTTGTCTCAGCCTTTTTATTGAGATTAAGATAACATACTTGTGATACTACATGTACAATTAAAATTTATTGTTACTAAAAGCTTTTATGTTTTAATTGTTGGATTATTCACATTACTTGCGATGTTTCAATACATTACAATTAAAACTTTTGACATATTTATTTACCATTTCACGTAAACAAATCTAATATTCAAAAATTTTCATGTGAAAGAATTAAATATAATGAAAAGTTGCGACGGTGATTTAAGACATGTGAAAGAATTAAATATAATGAAAAGTTGTGACGGGGACTTAAGACATCATGCTTTTGGATAGGTTTTATTATTTCAGACAATAAGTCCATTTCTAAAGCTATGACATTGATAACTTGGGATTAGTGTTTATTTGTTTACATTTAATGAGATATTTTACTTTGTAAAATTAATAATAAAGTGTTTTTTTAGAATTTGAAAAACATTAATTGTTTCTATTAGGAGTCTCTTTTCCTAAAACATTGTTGCCTTGAAGCTTGTTGCTTTTAGTGGCATTTAATTTGAATTTATCGGTTATAAAAATGGACGCTAAAGGGATAAATTGACAAATTTGAAGGCTTTACAATTGCCAAATTTTCTTTGAGATACTAAATATCAGTGACAACTTTGTTCAGTTTACTTGCCATTTAAAATAGAAATTAAAAGGGCAAGCTAAGACGTTTTCATAAGGGATATTGTATTCAATCTAATTTCTACATAAGAATTGAAGTTCAAATTATTGACTTTTAGCAACTATTTACATGAATTTACTGGCAATTAAAATGGATGCTAAAAGAGCACAACTATTGATTATGAAATGACTTTTGCAGCCAAAAATAATTGCCACAAACAAATTCATTAAAATCAATAGCTTTTGGCGGCAATAAATTATACCATTTACCAGCTTTTGTGATTATGACCGCTAAAGGCTTTACCAACCCCCACATTACCAGCTAAAGACCAATGGCTGGTAAGGGATATAGCAGCAATTGTTATTGCAACTAAAGTCATTTTGAATAGCCACTAAAGCCACTTTTTGTAGTAGTATCCGTGCTAGCCTTATTCTCCTAGAGTAACTTCATTCACATAAAGGCATATGAGACGGTACCATAATTTAGTCTTACCAAATCATTATACCTTCTACCAAGAATGGGTCCACTAGGGCTGCCGCTCCATGGTTATAAGGATCCTCAATGACTTCCTTATATATGGTTTCATGCCGTTCCAACCAACCTATCCCTAAGTCCATTATTCACATAAGAAGGATTCCATTACGACTTTCAACTTCAAGGATTTCATAACCTTGTTTCTATATTGAAGGTTCCAAGTTATTGGCCTTCTTTACATGTTCAATGTCATATATTAGTCATACTTAGAAGGGTACCATCTTAGTTCGATCGATCCTAGACTTTCATTCAATATTCATGCATACACATACATGATAAAGGTGCTAAAGCCTATTAAGTCAAGAGTTCACGTTCACATTCTTTAATGTATCAAGTAGAGGGACATAAATATACCAATCAAGACACGACATCATCATCTTATCACATATTCAATAACATTCAAGCAGCATATAGGGACAACTAAGTCTACCTAACCATATGCCTAGAAACCCATATAAAGACATTACCATAACCTATTATAGACACATATAACCAATTAGAAAAACTCACACTTTAACCTCACATATACATATAGACATAACCATCCTTCACCTTGATCATCTATACAATCTATAACATGATAATTCACAATTCACATAACAATGCCGACAAGACCATGATCATAACAATTATAACACATAAGCATCGCCGCCATAAGTGCACCATACCAATCAATACAATTCAAGAAAAATTCTACATAATATAGAAGAGATTAGGTCAACTTACCACCTTTTCACCATCAAAATCACCATTCTTTACCCTTTTCAATCAATTCACTTCACAAAGGCTCTTACCAATGACCATATCACAATTCTAAACCAACACATAGACCATACAAATGATCCAATAAGATCCAATATGAATATCATCAAATTAAGGCAACCTATAAGCAATTGTATCATGATCTATACATAATTCAATAGCCCAATACAATCTACACATGAATTCACCAATATTAAGTCATGATCAAATCACCCACATTAGAGCCAAAAAAGGAATTCATGTAATGCATGGGTTCATAGAGTTTTTGATCTAGAAACTTTCAATTAACATCAATTATATCATAAAACATTGATACAAAACTTTGCATGCAAGAACCCATCGCTAGAAGTTGAAATAGAAAATTCTATGTTTTTGAACTTCTTTGGAAAACATTTGAAATTGGCTCCTTGATTGTAAGAACAGTCAAGGAGGAAAAAACATACATATATTGAAGAAAAGCCCACAAAATTGGTGGAGAAAAACTTGGAAAATTTATCTTTTTTCTTGGAACTTCAAAGCTTCATCAATGGAGGTTTTGGAGAGAAGGAATGGAGAGATTTTCTTTTAAGTTGAGGGTTTAGCTTAATTGGTGACTTTTTGGGGTTTAAAAATATTCAATAGACGTCAATAACTAGTCCCCAAAATACCCCTGAACTTATTGGACCTTTTACCCAATCAATTTAACTTAAAAACGATGCGATCAAATTTGAGATGTAACTGCGCATCGCAGGGTCACCTCAACATCTTTGTTCTGGAGATTAATTTGAGACAGAATGGTTCTCGTTGTCCCCACGTTGTAGGGAAGAAGTTTCCCTTTGAGTGCTGCAGGCGCAAAGTGCAGCCACTGCCAATTTTTGGCTGACGATTGGCCCATATTTGGGTCATCCTCAAGGACCCTTTGGCTGGTCTTTGGGGAGTCATTCTCAGAATTTTTGACCCTTTACATGTCATTCCATGTGTAGTAACCATTGATAATAAATTATACCCCCATACCATACCCCAAAACTCTACTACAAAACACTACGAGACACTAGTTCAACTTAGACTAGTTTTTGAACGTCTTTGACATTTCATTTCCAAACTTCTCAAACTGATTTATAGCACTGTAATTCATCATTTTAAGACCTTATAAAATCATGAAACACATTTTAGGCTCTAGTTAAACCTAGTTCATTTTTAAGAGTGTTACAACACCAAAAAATTGGTTGGCGATGCACCGACTACTCATTTCTTTGCGGATTTGATCCTCTTCCTTCAGGGGTCAGTACACAGGGACAAAAGGCAAAGTACGTCCCTTCAGTGATTCTCCAAGTGTACTGGAGATAGGCTTCAATTTCTTCCTTCTTTTCAGCCTTTTTGTCCCTTTTGCGACATAGTGTCCATGCTTTCCTTTAATCTTCAAATACATGAAACATAAGACATTTTATTAGATATAAAGATAAAATACGCATTTGAGTACACTATTTCCGTTAAAATATGACCCTAAATGAGTCCAATCTATTGTTTCATTGATACAGGTTCACACTTTTGCAATAAGCTGTTCAAGGCACCACTTGAGAAATATGGTGTCTGCCACAATGTCGCCACTCCTTACCATCCCCAAACTAGTGGAAAAGTTGAGTTGTCCAATAGAGAGATCATCCAGATTTTGGCAAAGATTGTGAATACTAATAAAATAGATTGGTCAAGGAAGCTCAATGTTGCTCTCCAGGCCTATCGTACTACTAACAAGACTTGCATAGGTATGTATCCATATAAATTTGTATATGGGAAGTCTTGACATTTTCCTATAGAGCTAGAGCATAAACTTATGTGGTCAATAGAGAAGCTGAATTTGGATTTGGCTGCCTCATCTACTCAAAGAGTGAATAAGTGGAATATGCTTGATGAGTTTCTCCTAAAATCCTACAAAATTACAGCCTTATATAAATAGAATTTGAAGAAGTACCATGATCAGAGGATTGAAAATGATATTTTGTTGTATGGAATCTTGTGCTTTTATTAAACTCTAGGTTGTTCTTGTTTCTAGGCCATTCTTATTAAAGCAAATGTTTCCACATGAAGCGATGGAGCTTGAAAACAGTGAGGGAACAAGGTTCAAGGTAGAAAAGTAGAGGATCAAGCTTTATCTAGGAAAGGCGGAGAGTGTGCAAAAAGTGATTGAGGCCTGCTATCTTTATTAATTATTAGTAATCAAGAGGGCATGCGTCGTACTGCAAACTTAAATCAAGAGCTTCTTAGGAGGCCACCCAAGGTGTATAATCTAGCCAACTATAGGTTTCTTCTTTCTGTTTAGTAGTTTTCATTGTTTGTTTGATTCTTTGTACTCACTCAAATAGGTGTTTTATTTTTGTCATAGTGTTGGCAAGATATAACATAGGGTCTATTTCTAGGAAGTGTCATAAAATTAAAAAAGAATGGCCTAATGGTTTTTACATGTGCATTTGCACAATGCAAAATTTGTAGAAAAAGGTATGGTGAAGAGGTGTACGGACCACATCGATGGTCCATACTTCATTCTACAGATCGTTAATGGCGTCCGTAGATGCCATGTAAGTCTCTCAATTTTTCTAACTAAAGAAGATATCTATGGTCCCAATATGTGGATCTTAGATCAACCCATGGAATGTAAGGGAGGTCTCGTGGGTCAATACCCTACTTCGCCTGACATGACCCGGACCCCTCCTATTTAAAAATTCCCCAATTCAAATGACTCCCACTCCCCAAAATTTTCACCCAAAACCATATCTTCTCCTTAAAATTCCCTACATCACTCCCATATCATCCATAACTCCCCCCATATATCATTCCATTATTTCATCCATAATCCTAAACCCTGTTTCCCGTCCAAATTCAGTTCACCACCAATTTCCCCAAAGAGGTTTGGTGTCCAGGTCCACTGCAACAAGGCAATTCTTGTGGTATTGAAAGCATATTATCATTACACAATAACCCCACTCATGTTTCTTGTAAGGTAATAGACTTTCCCCCCACATTGAATTTTGATGCATTAATTTATTATAGAAAGCCGCGAGTCGGGTCTTGACCTTCGCTAGTTAGTTGTATCTAAATACATGCTAAATTTGAAGTATGAACACACTTGGGACGATGTATAGTGATTGTTCGTCTTTATAATTTAAGCAAATAGTCTAAAAGTAGTGTATATGTATGTTTTAACTTGGGGTTCTGAATCTTGTATGAATTAATTGTAAAACTATGTGAACTGGAATCTTTAGAATGATGAACTAGCATAACTTATGTTGAAATGAATGATTCGACTAGGTGATGGTTGAGAAGGTTGAAATGCTTCCTTCAAACTGAATCATGACTTTTACCTGGCACAGGCACAATCTACAAGACATCGTCTGTAGACTATAAATCAATCGAGGGTCCCTATATAAGTGGATGGAAGCAATTGGAAAATTTCTAAGTGTGAAACCATGGATGATGCACATTCGTTGTTTCCATGAGAGACCAAGTTCATGGTACCTCTATTGTACTGAGGGGTTCCATGGATCATATATCCATCTACGGACCGTAGGTTCCCAGTATCAATGGCCATTGTATCTACTGTCTATTTTTTTCTCTTTTGTTCATTCTTAGTTCTAAAATTATTTCGAGTATGTTTATGATGTGTTTTGGAATTAACAATGCCTCCTCAGGTACCATGGTTCCCAAGAAGCTAGTAATATAAACCAAGAAGGGCAAAATAAAAATCTGTTTACCCCACCCAAACCAGATTCCCAATTTTGAGTAAGAACATAAGACCCAACCCAATCCTTTGTGTTGCAATTGTTATTCCGGTTGTAGTTGTTGTCATGATTGTATTTCCCATACCTGACATATTGACACAGTAGATTGTAGTTTACATAGTTTCAACCTTGGTTTGCTTGACCTTGGCACCAATTATCCATGGTGTAACCTTGAGTTTTTGACCGTAAGCCCTATGTCTGATCATTCACCGCATAAGCTTCCTCTTCAAAATAACACTCCTCAGTTGGTGGTGAATTTATATTAAGGTAATTGACAATATTTACTTTCTCAGAACCTCCGCTCACATGATTCAATAAGAACCCTAGTTCAGTTCTCATCTGTGCCATCTCAACACAAATATCATCTGCGGAGTGGTTAGTTGTGACTTGGACCGCAAATGTGTTTCTCCCTGTATCCGACATTTTGGTGCTCCAAGCTTTGTTATTCCGGGAGATCTTCTCCAGTTTCTCCACAATTTCATCAAAAGTGCATATATTATACGAAACTCCAGCAATACTAACAAGCATTAAATTACTGTTGTGTCTTGCCCTCGATTGAAATATTCTTGTAGTGACTCATCATCAATACATCGATTCGGAACACATTATGAAAGGGGTGAACCGGTTCCAAGAACTACTCACAGACTCTCCAGGTAGTGCCATGAAGTTGTTTAACTTGTTCTTTTTGTTCAGGTTCTTGGACACTGAAAATAATTTTGCTAAGAACAAATTTGTGAATTGTTCCCATGTATAGATTTAATTGTAAGGAATTTTAGTAAACCAAACAGTCGCATCGCCGGTCAATGATAGAGGGAATACTTGCAATCTGATAACATCCATGTCCTAGTCCAGCCGAGCTATGATGTACCGTGATTTCACGGTATTTCTAATGAATTTCACTTAATAGTTTTATGTGTCTAGAGTCTTGTTTTAGTGGTTTTAACAGGTTTTGTATCTTGTTTTGTAGGAAAGATTATCAGGCAAAAAAGGGAGAAGACAACTTAAAAAAGGGTATAAATAGACCTACGGAGGCAATCGACGGTCCATTGTTTAATCGACGGACTATAGGTGGTAATCGTAGATGGGCAGCTCAGGCATTGGAGGAAAATTAGAGAGTATGACTAAGTGTGGAACCACGAGAAGAATCGATGGTCCATCGACGGATCGACAGACCGTACTGGTGAGCCGTAGTTTGGTTCAGAGAAAGGTTTTAGTACCTGATTTTTGAAGATTCTAAGTATGGAGCTATCAAGGAGCATCGAAGGCCCGTAGATGAAATGACGGACCATACTTTGTTTTCATCGTTTGATTTACAGAGTGTTCCATCCGGAGGGGAAAATACTTTCTAAGCTTGACTTATGAAAGCAAACCATGGACCATACATTGATCGACAATCCATTAGTTATCTCGTTGATTGCAGCCGCGTCCCTAAACAAAAATTTCCTTATTTGAATTCCCTTTTTATTAAGCCTTTGTTTTCTATAAATAAAGTATTAAAACCTCGTTTGTGGGGGTTAGGTACTAGTATTATTGTCCTTTTTTATGTATTGGAGATTGACTTTTGCAACTTTAACAATTAATTGATTTCCATATTCACTTTTGAAGATTGTGGTTTGAATTTCAATTGTGATTTATGGGTTTATACTTCTTGATAAGTAAGTTCATGATTTCTTCATCTAAAAATATGAATTGTGATCTTTCTAACATGGGTAACTAAATTCATAACTATGGTTGTGGGAACCATGGGTAATTAAGAAAGTACGACTAGTCAATTGAGAAATTCTTGAATAGTGTTTTACATGCATTGATGATTCTTTTGGTTTAAATTCTTTTTAATGATGGCCAACGTTAGAACTCGCCTTGTTGCTACTTGCAGGAAGAAGGAGGTATTCAATAGGAAAATAATTATCAACATAGATTTATTGTGATACTATCTTGTAGGATAGTGTCGATTGGTGTGAAGTGATAACTACGCCATACATCGATTATGATGCCTAATATGAGGAAATGGTAAGGGTTAGTAAATTATAGACACATAGCCGGACCAAAGTGCGGTATGAAATTCTCTAGATGCTGGACCAATGATTTAGAGAAACCTAGCTTATCACTTTGCATGTAATCACTAGAAAAGGATTACTATTGCTAAGAACACTGCGTTATGAACCTATGGGGAACACATATAACCTAGTTACTTCCTCATCTTGATAACAACCAAAGTCTACTTTTGTTCACTTGTTAATAATACTATTGAAGGAACTTTGTTTCACAAAACCTCTCCATTACATACTTGCTTCGGAAGGATGTTGACTAAACAAATATAATCATGGGTTGAAGTTGAGTCTAAAAATTTTCCTCGTGGGATCGACCTCAACCTACAAGTTCGGTTCTTTACTTGATAGCAATCACTTATAATACTTTAGGGAGGTGTAATTTGAGCGTTGAAAATTTTGGCACCGCTGCCGGGGAAATTGGATTTTAGATTAATTTTAACTACGTTATTGAACTTTAGTAAACTATTTCCTAATTTTTCTTTTTGTTTCTCTGAGGTCTAGCTCTAGAGTGTGTTTGGTATGAAGGAAAACATTTTCTGGAAAATGTTTTCCAATTTTCTCATGTTTTGTTGGGGCAAAAGTTTTGGAAAATGTTTTCCAAATCAACTCATTTTCCTAAAAATTAAGGAAAATGACTTCCCTTCAAAAATTAAGGAAAACATTTTCAAAGCTCTCCTCTAATTTCAAATTACTTTTTTTTTTGGAAAAAATATCATTTTAAAAAAAATATTTTCAATTTCAAAATTTTATTTTTTCACCCGATCCCTGACCACCCTCCCCCCCAACCCCCCTCCCCAAAAAATTAATTTTACTTTTTAAAAATATTTTCAACTTCAAATTTTTATTTTTAAACTCCTACCTGCTTTTTCAAAATACTATCAACTTCAAATTTTTATTTTTCACTCCTACCCCCTCCC
>NC_028642.1:24428552-24539363 GCF_001406875.1 Solanum pennellii
CCCCACCCCACTATCCCCCTATCACTACCACCAAAAAAAAATATTTTTTAAAAATATTTTCAATTTCATAAATTATTTTCTACTCTAGTAAAAATAAAAGATGTTCCTCAAAAACATTTTTCATTCATAAATTAAACACTAAAAATCATTTCCGGAAAATATTTTCTACGCACCAACCAAACATGAGAAAATAAATCCAAAATCTACTTGTTTTCCCGGAAAACATTTTCTAGGAAAACATTTTCCATGGAAAACATTTTCCTTCATACCAAACACACCCCTAGTGTATTCCAAGTACACGGAGTCGAGGGGAACCACTCACACATTACAATCTTGAATTGAATCCAACTTTGAGAAGAATGGAGAATCAAGGGGTCCCAGTTAACCCAAACACAGGGAATGTAGGTGATGGAGAAGGCTTGCTGCCTCAAATACTAGTTGGTGAACACTATCAGGCACCCATTGAGAATCAATTAGGAGATGATTTGAGAGTGCAACCTACAACATTCCCACGACCTCAGGACAATTATAAAGGCAATGTAAAAAGACCTATTGTCCTACACCCACTGTCCCCGGCACACACATTCGTAGTGACGAGTATCCTGATACAGATGTTCATTCCTAGGGGTTTATTTTCTGGACTCCCGTCGAAAGATCCACATGCATATATCCAAGCTAAGGGATGTTTGTAAAACGTGCGTGGGTAGACCAGATTTGTACATGGATTTCATTGAGGTTTGAGTATTCCCTCTATCACTAACAAGAGAGGCTGCTATATAGTTCATCGAGCTTCCCTACAAATCAATCCATACCTGGGGTCAATTGAGGGATGTGTTTTTAGCAAAGTACTTTCCAATTTCCAAGAAGCTCAACCATGAGGATAAGGTGAACAACATTGTCCCATTACCTTGTGAGTCGATGAATAGATCTTGGGACAGATTCACTGCGTTCATGAGAGGTGTCCCGAATCATCGCATTGATGACGAGTCACTAATGGAGTACTTTTACAGAGGTCAAGATGACAACTAAACAGCGGTGCTCGATACTATTGCGGGTGACTCCTATTGGGAATGAACATATGCTGAGAGTGCATAAAATTTAAAAAGAAATCTTGAAATAGTAAAGCCTGGAGCACTAGAAAGTCGGACATCGGGCGAAGGACCTTCGCCATTCAGGCTACAAACAATCTAGCGGCAGATGAAATTAGTAAATATATGGTGCAGATGAGAACTGAGTAGGGGTTGGTCTTGAAGCATGTGAGCGGAGGAGCAGAAAAGGTGAATGCACTGAATTATTTGACTAGACCGCCACTACCGGTAGAAGAGTATTATTATGAAGAGGATGCATATGCAATGAATGATCAGACGGGGGGTTTCTGACAAAATGCGTAAAGTTCCAAACAGGATAATTGGAGACAAGGTGAAGTATATCAAGGTCGTAACTATGGAAACTACAACCAAGAGGGTCAATATATCCGAGATAGGAACTAAAATCACAATAACAACTTCAACCGGAACAACAATGGCAACAAAAATGATCGGGTTGGTCCATATGTTCCTCGTCAAAATCAGTAAGCTTTTCCTAGGGAAGGTGGAGGTAGTATGACACAGATTGAGGATATGATACAGAAGATGTTGAGGAGGTTTGAAGCAACTGATGAGAATGTCAAGGAGATGAGAAGTGACCTATAAGAAATTGGATGAAAGGTTGGTGCACATGCGGTCTCGTTAAGACACCTTGTTCTAATGATGACTAAATTGTCTACTATAGTGAACCCACACCAACCTGGTACTCTCAAAGCAAAACTATCCAAAACCCAATGAATGACTGGCATAAACAAGCCAATTCATAACATAATTTTTGAGATTGAGAAGAACCCACATTAAAACCCAATTTTTGAAAAAACTTTGAAATAAACCTTTTAGGTAAGAGGTCTCAAAGGTGAATTATATCCCATACCTTGTAAATTGATGAAGAATTATTGGTGAATTTGTCCCTTTGCACCCCCCAAATCCCTCCTCTAGCTAGTTGTAACTTCGAAAATCCAAGAGGAGTCTTAAAGCCTAACATAGGTTCCATGGAGTCTAAACACTGGTTTAAGACATAATCAAATTAATATAGGTCATTTAGTAAGTTTTGAAACCAAAACGTCCAAGAACGTCCATGACGGTCGGAAATAAGTTTTAAGGGGTACTAGCGTGCCTTAGCCTATTTGACTAGCTTTTAGGAGTTTGAAATTCATGAATTAAATGGAAGGGTGTCAAACATGTGTCAAAGGTGATTCATGGTCGAAACTTCTGGGTACGACTCCCCAAGGACCAACCAAGGGCCCTTGAGAAGGACCTTAGCACGTTGGAGACAACACTGCCTGGGCAGTGTGCACCAACGAGATTCAAACGACGGCTCGTGTGTGGATCAACGAGGCGTCAATGCCAACAGTCGTCCCACACTTAGCCAAAATGTTTAAAGACCTCAAATGCGAAGTCTTTGAACGAGATAACGGTTGTGCAGCACGGAAGGCACAGTGCCTGTCGACTCACAGACGGACTGTCGATCGGGGTTCTGTCTGTAAGGGTCCAAGTTCCTACACGTTTTAAGTCATTTAATTTAATTAGTTAAGGGGGTTAGGTGGTTAATTAGGGGCTAAAGGGAGTATAATTAAGTTAATTAATGACCTACATAAATACCTAATAAATTAAACTAACCTAAGCTCATAAATCTAAAAACCCAAACTCTATTCCTTCTCTCTTCTTTCTCTCTCTATTTGAAGACACCACTTAAGACAAGATAGGGGGAGGTATTGGGAGATGGAAAGGAACAATTTCACCATTAAATCTTCATCAAACGTTGAGGTATGGGATCTATTCACCTTTGAGACCTCTTTACTTAAAGGGTTCCTTCAAAATATTTCAAAAACTTGAGTTTTGAAGTGGGTTTCATCTAATCTCGAAATTGAAGTTATGAACTGAGTTGTTTATGGTTTATTACGTAATATTGAATAAATTAACATTTATTTTAACTTGATTTTGATAATTGTTGATGGTTTGGTCTAAATTGAAGAACATGATCCTCAACCCCTAACCCTAAGTTGTGATCTTGACCTATAATGTATTATGATCTTTCAATTGACTTGTTTATTGATTAAATTACTATCCTACAATGTTATTATGAATAAATTAAGATGAATTATAGGTCTATCATGGGTTCTTGAGATGTGATTTAGGTTATGGAGTATATTGTGAAGTTGACCTAAGTATCTTGTCTTAAGCTATGATCTAGTGTTGATTCATGTTCTAGAGATGCAATTGGCATTGTTATATTATTGGTTATCATTGTTTGATGATTTTACTCCCCTAGTTGGGATGAGTTATGGGTTGCTGGTTAGACCTTTGTGATGAACTATGAAGAAGACTTGGTAAGTCTTATGATCTCTAACTTTACTTCCAATTGTGACTAATTGTTATTAATTTATGATGTTAGATTGGATTAAGTCTTGAGTATGTTGTGAGATTGATTAAGGTGTATGCGCTATAAGGATGGTGATGACTATCAATGTGCATTATTATGATATGAAATGCTAATGTGCTAACCTTACTTATAAGAATTGTGATGAAAGGATTTATAGTCATACAATTCTTATTGAGATATTAATGATGATTAAACAAGGGGTATACCCTATGACCTAAACTGAGCTATGATTGATAATTAAAGGCTTAAATACATTCCGAAAAGGGACTCTAGCTTAGTACCGAGTGAACTAGATTGAGGAGTGTTCCTTCCCACATAGGCAAGGTAGGATCACTAAAGTACTCTTGAGATTGGAGACTACAATTCATGGAGCATAAAGAGGGTTCCAATTGTATCTCCTAATTTTTGAACTATTTTGCCCCCATAGGAATACCAACTAGTGGATCCACGTAGTAACTATGTTTTATATTTTGGTATTATTTTGGCAAGTAGTCCACCTTCTTCCGGTGTAGGATTGTATGACACCGGATTCCACACTATCTCATGTTGTCTATGTCGGTTAAGGGAAGATGTTCCCAAAAGGTAAAACAAATAATGGTTTAATCTCTAACTAGGATAACCTAAGGTGTCTAGCTTGGTCTAGGTAGGGGCATGAGACTCTACCTAATCATTGCACTAGTTAGCCTTGAGGGGAGTCTTAGGAGGATGTTCCTATGTATGTTTATGTTTATGGTGATATATGGTATGCATATGAAGGACTTGTACATTATTAATAATATATGTAGACTAGTTCAGTTATGAGTACGTGTTGGTTTATATTGTTAAAGTAAGATGAAATGCATAACTAAATGTCATGTTATGTGAAGTAGAGTCTTACTCATGATTTTTTTTGGGTTACTTGATTGAGTGAGGTTACATGGCTTTGTTTAATCATTGCACTTATTGACTTAATAAGGGGTTCATGTGTAGTTGTCTTGCTTTACTACAATGAAATGTACTCTTATTCATGCTTATTGTTTAATATGACTTAGATGTTGGGTTACTTGAATATGTATCTACTTGTATAGTGGAAATGTTTGGTTGGACTAAACTTGATGTTGTGGTATTATGATGATCATGTTTATGACTTAATAAATGTAAAATATTTTTTGGTATGGTATTGTTGAACGTGCATATGAGTTTTGAATAAAAATGCATACTTATAGAAATATCCTTTTCTTAGCATGTTTTATAAATATATGTGCATATGGGCTCATACTTAGTACATGTGGAGAACTAAACCCCATATCTTCCTTTATTTTGAACATTTTAGGTTTCAGTCGTTGAGGTGTTTTGGAAGGCGAGTTGAAGAAGGCTTGGATCTTTGATCATACGAGTTAGGGTAGGTCCTCATTGTCCGAGGGCAATGCCAATTTTATCCCATGTTGTTTTAGACTTAAGAATCTTATGTTCTATCTCTTTTCATTTGAGTTCGATTTGTATAAGTCTATATTTGGCTTCTTTACATTGATGTAAGGCAATGCCCGAATTTCTATGATCTTTAGAGGGTATGAGATTGAGATAATTGTTAAGACTATGTTCTATGTTACTCATATATCTATGTGCAATAAAATTAAAAGGCTATGTAACCTTCCTATACGAAGGGTTTATGTGTACTCGATATATATATATTATGTGTATGTAGAGGTATATTTAAACCTCCAAGTATAAGTAAAAACTTTTTTAAATTTTTCGCTAAATTCTACTTATGAATGTGATAATGTAAGCTAAGAGGCTAGTCATAGTTTTATGAGAGGACAACGATGCCTGTTATGTCTATGAGCTAAACTCGAATGTGACAAACTTGGTATCAGAGCTAAGTAGAATTATCTTAGATTCCATGTCTCACTTTACCAAGTCTATGTAAGTTCGTGTTCATAATTGTGAAGCGTGCCACACTTATGAATGGGAACCTACATGATGCCTAGGAAACTCTCACTTTCTTGGAATTCTAATATCGTGCCATTAGAGTATAATTATGGTGTACTTTTGCATCTAATTCTATTGTTGTGCTTATAGGAAAATGAATACTCAAAGGAACGCGGCATGAAGACTTGAAGAGGAAATTGCCAATGCAGGAGCTCCTCCCCATTGTGATCAAGTTCCTCCACTTGTAGGAGATGCTAACATGTAGCAAACACCGATCAATACTCCTCCTTTGATGTATGAGAATATAAGGACCTCTCTTCTTCAAATGGCCCAAGCTATCACCACTCAAGCACGAGCGGCCACGACTCAAGCCCAAGCTACGACGGTCCAAGCAAACTGGGAGGTTGTACCCCGTCCTCATCAACAAGTCACTACTATGGATTCCCTCCTAAGGGACCTCAATCGAATGATCCCTCATACTTTCTACAGGTCTAAGGTTGAGGAAGACCCCCAATAATTCATCGATGAAGTCTATAAGATACTTTTGACTGTGGGGTTGACCACAAGTGAAAAGGCCAAGTTTTCCACTTATCAACTCAAGGACGTGGATCAAGCATCGTTTGTTCAATGGAGGGATAATAGGACCTTAAGAGGTGTTCCTTTGACTTGGGAGATCTTCAAGAAGGCTTTTCTTGATTGGTTCTTTCCTAGGGAAATGAGAGAGGCTAAAGTGGTAAAGTTCATCAACTTTTGCCAATGAGGTATGAGTGTTCATGAATACTATTTGAAATTCACAAAGTTGTCAAAATATGCTCCTATGTTGTTTTCCGATCCTATAGATGAAATGAGCCATTTTGTGACGGGGGTGTTAGATGATTTGCAAGAGGAGTGTCATTTGGCTATGATACACGACAACATGAACATTTCTCGTCTTATGGTGCATTTGGATCATGTGGAAGAGGCAAGGGATAGGAGGAAGAGTAGAGATGTTAAGAGGATAAAATCTTTTGACATAGGTTCTTCAAAGAATAGGCTTGAGATACAAGACAAGCGTAGATTTAAGAAGCGGGTTTCAAGTCAAGTGCCTTCAAAGTTCCCAAAGGATAGTGGTGATAGGGTGTCTAACCCTAAGTTCAAGAAGGGAAAATGTAATAATTCACCAACCGAGAAGCCAACATGTGGAAAGCATGGCAAGAAGAACTATGGTGATTGCCTTAAAGGGACAAATAGTTGTTTTGGTTGTGGCAAGAGCGGGAACAAGGTTAGGGATTTCCCAAATGTGAGGAGTCAAGACAAGGGTAGTGGTCAAGCTAAAAAAAGTGGTTCTAATGTGGCTCCAAAGAAGAACCGCTTCTATGCTCTCCGCTTTAGGGGTGAGCAAGCGACTTCTCATGACGTGGTCACCATTATGTTGAAAGTCTTCTCTATTTATGTATATGACTTACTTGATCCCAGGGCTACTTTATCCTTTGTTACTCCTCTAGTAGCCAAAAATTTTGATATCTTACCCAATATTTCTCATGAACCTTTTATAGTGTCTACTCCGGTGGGTGAGTCGGTTTTTGCAAAGAGGGTTCATAAAAATTATCCTATAATGTTTCCCAATGAAGTTTCTTATGTTGAATTAGTAGAACTTGATATTCTTGATTTTGATATTATATTTGGTATGAATTGGTTGCATGCTTGTTTTGCTTCTATTGATTGTAGGACAAGGGTGGTGAAGTTTAACTTTCCAAATAAACCTGTTGTAGAGTGGAAGAGGGGAAACTCTATTCCTAGAGTTCGTATCATCTCTTGTCTAAAAGCCTGCAAAATGATCTCTAAAGGTTGTTTATACCATATTGTAAGAGTCCAAGATCTAGACTCTGAAATTCCTCCCATTGAGTCAGTCCTGTAGTGAGTAAAGTTTCAAAGGTTTTTCCTAATGAACTTCTCAATGTTTTTCCCAAATGGGAAATTTAGTTCGGTATCAATTTGCTACCGGATACAAACCCCATTTCAATTCCTCCTTATCGGATGGATCCGACCGAATTGAAAGAGTTGAAGGCTCAACTCAAAGATTTACTAAACAAAGTCTTCATAAGATCTAATATTTCTCCATTGGGTGCTCTAGTTTTGTTTGTGAAGAAGAAAGATGGGTCCTTAAGAATGTGTATTAACTACCGCTAACAACAAAGTCACAATTAAGAACAAGTATCCTCTCCCTCGGATTGACCACTTGTTTGACAAACTCCAAGGGGCAAGCTACTTTTCAAATATTGACTTAAGGTCGAGATATCACCAACTTAGGGTGAGAGGTGAGGATATACCAAAGATGGCATGTCAAACTTGATATGGTCATTATGAGTTCATAGTAATGTCTTTTTGTCTCACTATGCTCCGGCAGCATTTATAGACCTAATGAATAGAGTGTTTCGAAATTACCTAGATTCATTTGTCATTGTCTTCATTGACAACATCTTAGTATATTCGAAGAATGAGCGTGATCATATGGGTCATTTGAGGTTGGTATTCCAAACCCTTAAAGAACATCAATTGTTTGCCAAATATAGGAAGTGTGAGTTTTGGTTGAGGTCGGTGACATTTCTTGGTCATATCATCTCTAGTGAAGGAGTTGAGGTTGATCCAAGGAAAATGGAGGCGGTGAAAAATTGTCCTAGACCTTTGTCTCCAACTTATAATAGGAATTACTTAGGGTTGGTGGGTTACTATCGGAGGTTCGTCGATGGTTTTGCATCCATTGCATCTCCTTTGACTACTTTGAACCAAAAGTGTAACAAATTTGAGTGGTTGGAGGCATGTGAGAGAAGTTTTCAAATGTTGAAGGATAGACTTAACTTCGCTCCGGTGTTGACCTTACCGGAGGTACAAAAGGTTTTGTTGTGTATTGTGACGCATACCTAGTGGGTTTGGGGTGTGTGCTTATCCAACATAGGAAGGTGATCGCCTATGCTTCTAGGCAACTTAAGGTACATGAGCGAAAGTATCCAACTCATGAACTTGAGTTAGCGGTCGTGGTGTTTTCCTTGAAAATATAGAGGCATTACATGTATGGTGTTCATGTTGATGTCTTTACCGACCATAAGAGTCTTCAATATGTTTTTATCCAAAAGGAGTGGAATCTCCGACAAAGAAGGTGGTTAGAATTGTTGAAAGATTATGACATGAGTGTCCTCTATCACCCCGACAACGCTGATGTGGTTGCGGATGCCCTAAGTCATATGACTATGAGTAGTGTATCCTATATTGATGAAGCCAAGAAAGACCTAGTGAGGGATATTAATAGGTTGGCTAGGTTGTGGGTGAGATTAGAAGATTTTACGAATGGTGGTTTCATGGTTCATAATAGATCTGAGTAATCATTAGTAGTTGAGGTGAAGTCTAAACAACACCTTGACAAATCATTGATGGAGTTCAAGGAATCTTTTTTTGGCAAGCTTAAGGAGACATTCTCCTTAAGGGGGATGGTATTTTAAGGTGCCAAGGAGGACTATGTGTTCCCAATATAGATGGGTTGAGGGACCGGATCCTTGAGGAGCCCATGGCTCCGGCTACTCAATTCATCCGGCTTCAACAAAAATGTACCATGATCTTAGGGAAATTTTATGGGTTGGAAGGTATGATGAAGGAAATAGTGGAGTTTGTCGCTAAGTGTCTGAATTGCCAACAAGTAAAAGATGAACATCAAAAGCTGGGTGGATTACTACAAGAAATCCAAGTTCGTACTTGGAAGTGGGAAGACATAAATATGAATTTTTAAGTGGATTTGCCTCGGACTCAAAGGAAATATGATTCTATATGGGTGGTTGTGGATAGGTTGACCAAGTCCGCTTGCTTTATTCCCGTCAAGTCTACTTATTCGCCGGAAGATTATGCTAGGATCTTCATAGATGAGATTATGCGTTGCCACGGTATTTTGTTATCCATCATATCGCATCGGGGTTCACAATTCACATATAGGTTTTGGAGGTCATTCCAAAAAGGGTTGGGTACTAAGGTGAAATTGAGCACCGCTTTTCATCCTCAAACGGATGGTCAAGCGGAACGTACTATTCAAATCTATGAAGATATACTTAGGGATTGTATTATTGATTTCAAGGGAAATTGGGGTAAGCACTTGCCTTTGGTTGAGTTTGCTTATAATAATAGTTTTCATTCATTTATTTCCATGGCCCCATATGAAGCCTTGTATGGTAGGAGATGTAGGTTTCCTATTGGATGGTTTGAAGTGGGAGAGACTTTACTTTTTGGTCCCGATTTGATTTATAAGACTTTGGAGAAAGTTCATATCATAAGGAACCGGTTGCAAACTGCCTATAGTTGTCAAAAGTCTTATGCCAATCATAGGAGAAGGGATTTGGAGTTTGAAGAAGGTGATAAGGTGTATTTAAAAATTTCACCAATTAAAGGGGTGGTTGGATTTGGCAACAAGGGGAAGTTGAGTCGTTATGTGGGTCCCTATGAAATCTCGCAAAGGGTTGTTAAGGTTGCCTATGAATTGAAACTTCCTAGTGAATTGACTTTGGTTCATCCGATTTTCCATGTTTCTATGCTTAAAAAGTGTATTGTGATCCCAAGTCTATTCTTCCTATTGAGGGTCTTAATGTCAAGGATAACCTCTCTTATGAGGAAGTTCCGTTTCAAATTCTTTATAGGCAAGTCAGGAGGTTAAGGAACAAAGAGGTGGTTTCCGTAAAAGTGTTATGGAAGAATTACTTAGTTGAGGGTGCAACATGGGAGGACGAGACCGACATAAAGACCCTTTACCCTCATATTTTTTATAATTAAGGTTAGTTATTCTTTTTAATAATATAAATATGACTAGAAATTGAATTTTCATGATTTTTGGTGAGGTTTCACAAAATGTACATTTTTGGGTTGCGAGCTTTGGTGCCTAAAACCTGAAATTTTTTCCTTTTGGTTTGTTTGATTTATGTTGTACATTTTGACATGGTGAGTCTTAGTGAAAAGTTATGTGACATGTTGATAAGTTGAACTTTGTGCTAATTGATTCATAAATGTATGTTGAGCTCATATGTGTTGTGAGAAGGAAATGCCTCACGATGAAGTGCTTGAGCGTTATGTGTGGTATTTAGAGTTTTGAAATTCCCTTGTTGATATTATATGATTTATGTTGATTTGATAATGATGATTGGTTGGGCTTCTAGTCTTGAGTCTATTGCTTCCTTCAAAAGTATTTACTGTCCTTCGGGGATGAATGTTCCTAAGGGGGAGATAATGTAACACTTCGAAAATCCAAGATGTGTCTTAAAGCCTAACATAGGTTCCATTGGGTCTAAACACTGTTTTAAGACCTATCTTAATGAATATAGGTCATTTAAGAAGTTTAGATCCAAAATGTCTACGAACGTCCATGACATTTGGAAACTAGTTTTAAGGGGTACTAGCGTACCTTAGACTATTTTACAAGATTTCAGCAGTCGAAAATTCAAAACATTAGTTTAAAGGGTGTATAACATGTTTATAAGGTGATTTGTGGTCTAAACTTGTGGGTACGACTCCCCAAAGACCAACCAAGGTCCCTTGAGAAGGACCTTAGCACGTTGGAGACAACAATGCCTGGGCAGTGTGCACCAACGAGATTCAAACGACGGCTCGTGTGTGGAACAACGAGGCGTCAATGCCAACAGTCGTCCCACACTTAGCCAAAATGTTTAAAGACCTCAAATGCAAAGTCTCTGACTGAGACAACGGTTGTGCAGCACGGAAGGCACAGTGCCTTTCGACTCACAGACGGACTATTGATCGAGGTTCTGTCTGTGAGGGTCCAAGTTCCTGCACGTTTTTAAGTCATTTAATTTAATTATTTAAGGGGTTTAGGTGGTTAATTAGGGGCTAAAGGGAGTCTAAGTAAGTTAATTAATGACATACATAAAGACCTAATAAATTAAACTAACCTAAGCTCAGAAATCCCAAAACCCAAACTCTATTCCTTCTCTCTTCTTTCTCTCTCTATTTGAAGACACCACTTAAGACAAGCTAGGGGGAGGTATTGGGGGATTTAAAGGGATGATTTCACCATTAAATCTTCATCAAACGTTGAGGTATGGGATCTATTCACCTTTGAGACCTCTTTACTCAAAGGGTTCCTTCAAAATATTTCAAAAACTTGAGTTTTGAAGTGGGTTTCATCTAATCTCGAAATTGAAGTTATGAACTGAGTTGTTTATGGTTTATTACGTAATATTGAATAAATTAACATGTATTTTAACTTGATTTTGATAATTGTTGATGGTTTGGTCTAAATTGAAGAACATGATCCTCAACCCTTAACCCTAAGTTGTGATCTTGACCTATATTATATTATGATCTTTCAATTGACTTGTTTATTGATTAAATTACTATCCTACAATGTAATTATGAATAAATTAAGATGAATTATAGGTCTATCATACTAGTTCTTGAGATGTGATTTAGGTTATGGAGTATATTGTGAAGTTGACCTAAGTATCTTGTCTTAAGCTATGATCTAGTGTTGATTCGTGTTCTAGAGATGCAATTGGCCTTGTTATCTTATTGGTTATCATTGTGTGATTATGTTACTCCCCTAATTTGGATGAGTTATGGGTTGATGGTTAGACCTTTTTGATGAACTATGAAGAAGACTTGGTAAGTCTTATGATCTCTAACTTTACTTCCAATTGTGATTAGTTGTGGTTAAGTTATGATGTTATATTGGTGTAATCCTTTTATTATTATTGATAGGATTGTATTATGTTTAATTGAAATGTCTTGACTATGTTGTGAGGTTGATTAAGGTCTATGCTTTATAAGGATGGTGATGACTCTCAATGCACATTATTATGATATGAAATGCTAATGTGCTAACTATACTTATATGAATTGAAATGAAAGGATTTATACTCATACAGTTCTTATTGAGCTATTGATGATGATGATTATACAAGGGGTATACCCTATGACCTAAACTAAGATATGATTGATGAATACATGCTCAAAGACATTTCAAAAAGGATCTGTAGCTTAGCACCAAGTGAACTAGATTGAGGAGTGTCCCTTCCCACATAGGTAAGGTAGGAGAATTAAAGTACTCTTGAGATTGGAGACTACATTGATGGAGCATAAAGAGGGTCCCAACTATATCTCCTAGTTCTAGAACAATGTTCCCCCATAGGAATACTATTTAGTTGATCCACGTAGTTACAATGTTTTATGTTTTGGTACTATCTTGGCAAGTAGACCGCCTTCTTTCGGTGTAGGGTTCTATGACACCGGATGCCACACTAGCACATGTGGTATATGTCGGTTAAGGCAAGATGTTCCCAAAAGGTAAAATGAATTAAAGGATTGAACTCTAACTAGGATAACATAAGGGGTCTAGCTTAGTCTAGGTAGGGGTATGGGGCTCTACCTAAGTATTACACTTGTTAGCCTTGAGGGGAGTCTTAGGAGGATGTTCCTATGTATGTTTATGTTATGGTGATATATGGTATGTATATGAAGGACTTGTACATTATTAATAATATATGTAGACTAGTTCACTTATGAGTATGTGTTGGTTTATATTGTTAAAGTAAGATGAAATGTATAACTAAATGTCATGTTATATGAAGTAGAGTCTTACTCATGATTCTTGTTGGGTTACTTGATTGAGTGAAGTTATGTGACTTTGCTTAATCATTGCACTTGTCTACTTGATAAGGGGTTCATGGGTAGTTGTCTTGCTTTACTATAATGAAATGTAATCTTATTCATGCTTATTGTTTAATATGACTTAGATACAGGGTTACTTGAATATGTATCTTTTTGTATAGTGGAAATGTTTGGTTAGACTAGACTTGATGTTGTGGTATTATGATGATCATGTCTACGACTTAATATATGTTAAATATTGTTTGGTATGGTATTGTTGAATGTGCATATGAGTTTTGAAGAAAAATGCATACTAGTAGAAATGTCCTTTTCTTAGCATGTTGTATAAATATATGTGTAGATGGGCTCATACTTAGTACGTATGAAGTACTAACCCCATTTCTTCCTTTTTGCCAGACATTTTAGGTTCCGGTCGTTGAGGTGTTTTCGAAGGCGAGTTGAAGAAGGCTTGCATCTTTGATCATCCGAGTAGGGGTAGGTCCTCATTATACGAGGGCGATGCAAATATCGAGCCTATGTTGTTTTAGCCTTAATAATCTTATGTTCTATCTCTTTTCATTTGAGTATGATTTGTATAAGCCTATATCTGGCTTCTTTACATTGATGTAGGGCTATGCCCGAATTGCTATGATCTTTAGTTGGTATGAGATTGAGACAATCCTCAAGACTATGTTCTATTTTACTCATATATGTATGTGCATTAAAAGTAGAAGGCTATGTAACCTTCCTATACGAAGGGTCTATATATACTCGATATATATATTATGTGTATGTAGAGGTCTATGTAAACCTCCAAGTAGAAGTAATAAAAGTTATTAATTTTCCGCTAAATTCGACTTATGAATGTGATGATTTAAGCTAAGAGGCTAGTCATAGTCCTATGAGAGGACGAAGACGTCGGTTACGTCTAGGAGGTAAACCTGGATGTGACACTAGTGTTCAATGGTGTCTTCCAATAGAGAGAGAAAGAAGAGAGAAGGAAGAGGATTCATTTTTAGAGTTGTAATTTGATTAGTTGGGGTTGAGGTCTTTTATGGGGAGTTAATTAACTTAATTAGACTCCCTTAAACCCCTAATTAACCACCTAACCCTTAACTAATTAAATGAGTCTAACTTAAAACGTTCAGGAAAATTGCAGGCCCATCGACGAGACCACGATTGATAGATCGTTGGCCATTGACGGCCAGGCCTCCCTTTGTGCTGCACAATCATAGTTTTGGTCAGAGACTTGTGAAGGCAAGGGCTCTAGCATTTTGGGCTAAGTGTTGGTCGATGGTTGGCATTGATGCCCCGTCGATCCGTACACGAGCCATCCTTTGCATCTTGTGGTTGCACACTGCCCAGGCAATGTTGCCTCTTACGTGCTAGAGTCCTACTCAAGGGCCCTTTGTTGTTCCTTGGAGAGTCGTACCCAGACGTTTTGATCTCAAATCATATTAAACACATGTTAGACACTCTTCCACAAAATTTGATGAATTTTTGACTCCGAAAATTTCATAAAATTGGCTAAGGCATGCTTGTACCTTCATGAGCTCGTTTTCCAAACGTAATGGACGTTTTAGTTCCTACACTACATGAATGACCTATAAACATTCAAATAGTCCTTAAAACCGTGCGTAGACCTTAATACACCTATGCTAGTCTTTAAGACACGTCTTGGATTTTTGAAATGTTTCAACATAGACCTCTACGATACACATAATATAGTCATATCGAGTATACATAGACCCTTCATATAGGAAGATTACTTAGTCTTCTACTTTTACTGCACCTAGATATATATAAGATTTAACATAGTCATAAAACCAGATGTCTCATCTCATAACCATCTAAAACAAGAGCATAACTATTGGGCATAACCCATACAACAATACAATAGGAGCCACATAGAGGCTATATAATATGTAGTAGTCAAATGAATGAAACGAACATATTGTCTTTAAGACTAGAACAACATCAATAACTTGATAGTGGCATTGACCTCGGAAAGTGAGGACCTACCCAACTTGGATGAGTTAGAATTCTAAGTCTTCCTTTAAAGTCGTCTCAAAAGCCCTTAAACGAACGGAACCTAAAATGTTAGGGAAAAGGGAGAAAATGGGGTTAGTACATCACTTGTACTAAGTATGGGACCATATGCACCCACAACATTGAATCATGCTAAAAAGGGACACTTTATTAAAGCATGCATTTCTTTTGATAAGCATTTATGCACATACAAGAAGACCATACCAATCAATAAGGCATATTCATTAAGTCAAGATCATGTATATCATAAGACAAACAATCCTAAGCCTAGTCAATTCAATAAGCATATCAATATACCTGCAAATAAGTCAAGACAACGCTATCATCAAGTTATAACATCAACTAGCATGAATAAGAGTACATCACAGTATAACCAAAGCAAGATCATTACTCATGACTCTCATAATGTCCACTTGTGCGATGTCTAAGCAACACCCCATAACCTTACTTAATCAAGTAACCCTCACAAGAACAATCACCAATGTCCAACTTCACATAGCATATCATTAAGAGTATATAACATGATACATTAGCAATAGAGATCAAATACATATTTACAAGTGAAGCCAATATCATTTAGTATGATCAACATGTAAGATCATCATATGCATATCATTTAAAATTATAAGCATATAAATATATAAGAATATCTTCCTAAGACTTCCATTAAGGCCAACTAGTGCAATGTAAAGGTACAGTCCCATAACCCTACCTAGACTAAGTCATACCTCTCAAGTCATCCTAGTTAGAGTTCATTCCTTTAGTTCATTTTACCTTTTGGGAACATCTTGCATTAACCGACATAGACCACATGAGCTAATGTGAAATCCGGTGTCATAGAACCCTACACCGAAGGAAGGTGGACTACTTGCACAACTGGACTAGAATTACTCATGCATAGCTCAATTGTTTACTCAAAGATTCAGGTTGTGAAACACCATTACCAAAGATTCTCGAGCTCACATACTTGCTACTAATGAAAGTTCAATCTCAACAAAATAATATACATGTCCTAACACAAAGAAAGATTCCATGTTCACACAGGTATATTTATCAACCTAGAATCAGGAATCCGATGCAACACTCATAGTCACAAAGAGGAACACAATGCCTGTTTTCACCCATGGGTTGACCTTATTTTCCAATTGCCTTTCGGTTCAGGTCACTCAAGATCAAAATGATCTTTCTAAGGATTTTAATAGGGGCTGATGCAAAGGTATGGTTGTTTAGGCTCGGTGGCTTTTTCCGCAACGAGATGTGACTTTCTCAATACATCCCTTTTCTTCTTTCATCAATCCTTCACCAAGTGCCTTTAAGTTTTCTTTTCATTCTACTCCATAGATTTATTGGAAATTCGATTAAGTTTTGTTCTTTTATTCACAACCTTCTTTTTCATGCTTTCCTTTTTCTTTTTCTTTTTATTTTTCTTCTCTCTTTTTTATAGAGGTTTCCATTTTGTTGCAATACCATGAGTTTACAAGACTTTTCTTGCACTTCTTAACTTCTCATTTCCCTTCTTAGCACACCCCCAAAATAGGATTTTGGCCTAAACTGGCTATTCCATTATGCACATGTCAAGAGGATTATAGGTGATAAATAATGTAAGGTCTGGTTGTTTCATCAAGTTTTTTACAAAGAAGAGGCAAGGCTCAAAGGGCGTTCAAGAGAGTTTCACACACTCACGGTTAGGAAACAAAATAGATATATGTCAAAGTTATCTAACACTCTTTGAATCTTTCCTAAGATCAAGAGGGCTGTCACATCACGAGAGCACACCCTAAAAGGTATGGCACTCTCGGAGTGCAACCGGCGTACTTGACCTCTCGTAGGTCTTGTATAAGCTCTTCGGTATCATTCATCGCATATACAAGTACAAAAAGTAGTGCAGAATTAAAACATTTCGCATGAATATCTTAAAGCATATTTCATATTAAAAATCATAGAAACGCTGTCTCAACGTATGCCATTCTTAGACTCTAGAATACTTGGGACACGATCCATACAATACGAATATAGAAATACTTAGTCTATTACAATACTTTGAAATAAAAGACATATACGACCTCGATTCAAGTGAAGACATACTTCAACTTTGCTTGAACGACAACTAGAATCCAAGATTTCCTTCACGACCATTCTTACCTTCCACCTACACCTTTAGATATAACAAAATTAATGGAATTAGTACAAACACTTGTACTAAGTCTGGCTTAATGCATAAAATGAAAACATACATTTATTAGAAATATGCATCATTTGATTAAAACATCATATCATAAGCATAAGAACAACATTTAACACCTTAGAAACACATAAGAATTCAATTAAGCAATTATTCACATTTTAAGGAACATTTTACAACGAGCTAATTCACTGTTATAGTGAATTCCTTCACTGTTATAGTGAATTTCCTTCACTGTTACAGTGAAGTCCTGTAACTTCTTATTGGACATTTTCTAGCATGTTATTCCCCCACTAAAATCTATTCTCAAACTCACTTAAGTAAAGCAAAGAGAGAACGCCCATACACCCTCTATTGGCACACCTAAATAATCCTTAAGACCACCCATAATGAGTTATACACACATACAATAGACCAACTACATAAACATGAGATACTCCTACCAAATCTGATTCTAAGTTTCATTTGAGTGAGTTGTGAAGTGACCGCGCATACAAGCCCTTCACACACACTTAAGAGACCCTTTACACTACCTAGAATAGAATCATTCTCACCTTATACATACATACATATATNTATATATATATGACATTCTCCTTCCAAAGGTTATCAAAAGACTTACTCATGTAAATCAAAAAGATAATGTCCATGTTTCACTTCATTAAGATTACCAAAATAATCGTTAAGACTACCTAAGGTTTGACCATGTCTACTGAATCAACCAATTTTTTAAATAGAGTCATTCTTAAGACTAATCTAGGTAATATACGAAGAGACCATTCCTATGCCCCCTTCAAACCTTAATTACATAACCCTTAACTACTCTAAATAAGTACTTATTCATATAACATGTTTTTCTAACATATGTAATTAGATTCGATAGTTCATTTAAGAGACATTCATCACATAAGTACATTAAAGTAATGGTCTTCAACAAGACCTAGGGACTCTTACTAACATCTTCAAAGCCTATCGTTCAATTTCTAGATAGCGCCTGATAACACCACCTAAACTTCATAGAACTTCTCCAATACTAGTAGGTATGCCACATGATGAGAATAGGAATAACCGACATATACCATGGTAGCAAATCATGGAGTTCAGAGTTGTAACCTAATACAGTGGAGGGTGTTCTACTTGCCAAAGGTAGAACTTGGACACATCCCACGTATACACATGGTTAAGGAATAGGAAGGGTTTTCTTTGTACTTCAGTCTCATCTTTAACTAGGGCTACTTTCCTTACCATACTCACTTGGTGCTAGTCTTTGTTCTCATAGAGTAATTCATATTTAAGGATCATATGAAGTGGTTCTATATCTAGTTCATAATCCAATCACATTCACCCTACCAATGAGGTCCCCTAGGTCTACCTTTCAGTGGAGAAGAGGATAGCTCAATGACTTTCCTAAGGATGATATGATTCTTTTCCGTCCAACCAACCAACCTTAAGTCCACATTCATTACAAGAACAATATAATTACGACTTTCGACTTCAAAGTTCATAACCTTACCACTAGGTTAAAATTTCCACATAAATGACCCTCTTAGCATTATTCAAGGTCACATGTCATTCATACATACAAGAAAAAGCAGCTCTAGCATCGTAAATCAAGACATCTCATATTCCCATTCCTACATGTATCATGTAAGGACACAAGTCTACCACACAAGACACACCAATACTTCACTTTAGCACATATTGCATATTAGTCTAGAAGCACGTAGGAATAACCATTATCATCTATAAGTCACCCTATACACTACTATATCAACATCCATGTAACCATCATAGACTCATGTAGTCAAGTAGGAAGAATCATGCATCAATTCTAAGACTACATACATAATGACATAGTCATAGTCTAACCGGATCATCTAACAACATCAATTGAAGAACACATACTTTCACATTACTAACATGTAGGTAGATATGATCATACTACACAGAGTCAACTTACACAAACCATCATATATACTAAGTAATTTTCCGACAATGCCATTATCATCGTAATACATAAAGTAACTCTGACGAGGCTACATCATTTACAAGTAAAGCACATAGCATCGCCACCATAAGTGGACCATACCAATTAAAACATAATTTAAGATCTAACTAACATAAAATAAAGAGAATCAAGTCAGCGTACCACCAATCCATTCTCACCATTTCAATACATAGCTAAATCATCCAATTAAATACCAAAAGCCCTTACCCATGGCTATGAACATCAATTCAATACAAAAACCATAATACTCAAAATCAATTCAATATAGATTTATAAATTCAAGACTAATTAGACATCAATTCAACAAAATTCTTACATCATTGAATAACCCAGAGAAAGCTACACTAGAATTCATAAGCATTAAGACAATATCAATTAACCCATAAACTAGTCAAAAACTAGGGTTCATAACGTACATGTGTTCACAGGTTAATTGAGTTAAAATCATATAATTAACAACAATTAAATCAATATTCAATGATTAAAAACTTTTAATGTAAGAACCCATGGATAGATTTCAATATAGAAAACTCTTCTTCAGAGAAGTCTTTGAAAATCACTTTGAAGATTGGATCCTTGAATAAATGATTTCCAAGTTTGAAAAACCATACTTCAATGAATCTAAACCACAAATGTGATGAATAATCACCACTCAAAATCTCTAATCCAAGCTCTTCCTTGAGTTTTGTCTTCAATGGAGTTCTAGAGAATTTCTAAGATATTTTGGGTATTGATTTTGAAGAATGAGTTCATCTAGGTATTTAGGAATTATAAACCCACTTAAAACACCTAAAATACCCTGAAGTAACCTCCCTTTCTCTTGTTCGGAATTTGGGTGAATTTACCAATTCACCCTTCAACATAACAGTGAACTGCTCAGGAACACATTCCACCCACGACTGCCCATCAACGGGCAGTTGGTCCACAAATGGACTATCCTCGCTGTCCGTCGATAGTTTCAGATGCTGGCCATTGGGATCTTGATCTCCCTAGGATAAGTCTTGACACACGCCTTCCTTCAACGGGGCGTCAACCAGCCTACTAGCCGTTGCCTCAGTCCATTGGGGCTGGTCTTGACAGCCTTTGGCTCAAAAAATGGGTCCTTCCTCAAGGACCCTTGGTTGGTCCTTGATGACTTTTAACCGGACTTTTTCAATCTGAATATATTCATATACTAGTTTAGGAAATCCCATATAGATTTCATCAAAAAACAAACACGTAAAACTCGACGAAACATGCAAAGACACACAAGGTCATTTCAAAGAAAACCTTTCGAACGTCGTGGACGTTCTTAGACGTTTGACCTCCATACTTCATGAAACTTGACACACTGCCTATAATACCTATAATAAATCATATAAGTACCTAATAATCTCATGAAACACATATAGACTCATAACCACACATGAGGCACATAGGTGACTTAGTCGTCGAACGTCTTAGTCGTCCCTTGACATTTCACTTCCAAGTAAACTAAAATTCTAGATACTGCCTCAATACCACATTATAAACCATTTTAGGACGTTAGAAACTCATGAATTTTTTTTTTATCTAGATTCACCTAAGTAGCTTTAGATATATTACAATCTCCCCCACTTGGACAACATTCGTCCTCGAATGACACTTGCCACTCTCCGAATGCTTCCAAGAGTAGATACTAAACTTAAAAGCTCATTAACATACCACATAACACATTATATAACACACAATCAAGTATAATAATAAATTTCTCAAAACCAAGAGAAACAGAACACAACAAGAAGTTAGAAGCAAATCTACAACTCATTATGCCATTAGACTCACATTCTTCATTCCAAATATAAGAACTCTTTTTATATTAATTATCATGATTATATACATCAGTTATAACAACAATACAACAATTAAACCAAAGAATGAATTAGTCAAAATCTCAAAAAATTTACAGTGAGCTGCCAATTCATAGAGTGAACTATGCAACATTTTCCAAAAATGCAACTTTTAGGAAATTCATGATGGAAACATGCTAATATGTAATATAAAACCATATAAACAGATTTTACAACACAATCATAACTTCATGACACAATGCAAGGAATCAATGAAATTCAATTTCAACAAGACTCCTAGACAAAATGCAACATATGACTTTCGACTCTCAAGCTTGAATTGAATAGAAGAGATGAGACAATCACTCAAAACTCCACTACTCACCATACTCCACCACTTATAAGGAACTCATAAAACTAAAGAGAAAAATACAAGAACACACAGTCGTCGTCATCACCCTCATCCAACTTTGCTCCTCTAGTCCGGAGTGAATAGAACGATTTTTCTTTGGAGCATCATTACCAAGAAAACTAGGAGGAACTTGCGTCCCCTCTCTTCCTGTAGAAGCATATTAGGACAATCCCTCCCCTTATGTCCATACTTACCACATCAAAAAAAACTCCCGGTACCCAATAGGCATTCCCATAGTGCCTCTTCCCACAAGTAGCACATGTAGGCTTTCCACTTTGAGAACCACTACCCTTCTCAAGTTTGACCTTAGGAGCACTAGGTCCATATTGAGTTTGAGCCCTCTTATTAAACCTAGGTTGACTTTGATCACTTGAAGCACTCTTTTTCAAATTTCTAGCAATCCTACCAAGTTTAGACTCCTCAATTGATTGATCATAAACCATGGGACTAGCTACGATCATATCATCAAAGAGCATGGCCGTACAACATTATTCTTTCACAAGGTCGGTAACACCGGTCACAACCCTACTCATATCATCCCTAAAGTTAGACACCAAGGATGGAGCAAACATAGACAACATATAAAACCTCAATGAGTATTCCTCAACACTCATATTGCCTTTCTTGAGACTAATGAACTCCTCAACATTTACCTCCCTCCTTTCACGGGAAATTACTTTCCTAAGAAAGACTCCTTAAGCTCTTCCCATTCTATCTGACCCAACTTAACCGGCTAATTATCTTTCGTTTGAGTGTACCACACTTGAGCAACCTCCCTAAATTTGTACGAAGCTAACTCCACCTTCTCCCAAGAAGTCACCCCCATGGAACTCAAAACCTTGTACACACCATCTAGAAACTCTTGAGGATCCTCTCCTACCTTAGAGCCAAGAAATATAGGAGGGTTCATCCTCACAAAATCTCTCAATCTAGATGTCATAGTGGTCTCCACAACATTCACTCTGGGCCCAATACCCATATTTACATGGGTAGTCAAAGCTCGAGCTAAAGTAATCAAAGCCTCTCTAACCTCACCATTGGTCATTTCCGGGGGAACCATGGGAAACTCATTACCTTGACCTTCAATACGGACTTTATCACCTTGATGACCTTGGCGAACTTGCTCAACATGAGGAGGAACATCCTCTTCCACCCTTCCTTCTTCCAACCTTCTAGCGACCATCCTTCTAGTATTCATCTCCTATAAGCACAAGAGGAGAGATTAGGAATAGACACTTACAACATCAATTCTATAGGCACGACAAAAGATTGATGAAAAAAGTGAATCTCTATCGCCTATAGCTTCTCTCCCATAAATGTGTCATGACTTACGCCGATGGTCAAGACTCTACTAGACGTGGCTTTATGAGACTGTTTTATTCTTAAGACCACTTTCATAACTTATTCTACGATACCTAGCTTGTCACATCCCGAGAGCACACCCTAGAAGGTATGCACTCTCAGAGTGCAACCGACGTACTTGACCTCACGAAGGTCTTATACAAGCCCTTCCATATCATTCATCACATATAGAAGTATGAAAAGTAGTACGAAATTAAAACTTTTCACACGAATATCGTTGAACATCTTTCATATTAAAAATCATAAAAATGCCAAGTCTCAACACATGCCATTCTTATAGTCAAGAATACTTGGGACACGACCCATACAATATGAATACAAAAATACTTAGTCTATTACAATCCTTTGAAATAAAAGACATATATGACCTCGAGTCAAGTGAGGACATACTTACACTTTTCTTGAACGGCAACTAGAATCCAAGATTTCCTTCACGATCTTTCTCACCTTCCACCTACACCTTTAGATATAACAAAATGTATGGAATTATTACAAACACTTGTACTAAGTATGGCTTAATGCATTAAATCATGAAAATGGACATTTATTCGAAATATGCATCTTTTAATTAAAACATCATATGATAAGCATAAGAAAATCATTTAAAACATTAGAAACACATAAGAAATCACTTAAGCAATTTTTCACATTTTAAGGAACACTTTATAATGAGCTAATTCACTATTACAGTGAACTATTTTAACTGTAAATTGGACACTTTCTAGCATGTAATTCCCCCACTAAAAGCTATCCTAAGATTCAATTAAGTAAGACAAAGAGAGACCGCCCATACACACTCTCTAGGCAAACTTAAATAATCCTTAAGACCACCCATAATGAGATAAACACACTTATAATACACCAACCACATAAACATGAGATCCTCCTACCAATGGTGATTCTAAGTTTCACTTTAGTGAGTTGTAAAGCGACTGTCCATACAATCCCATCACACACATACACTTAATAGACCGTTTAGACTACCTAGGATAGAATCATTCTCAGCCTATACATAACACACACACACACACACACACACACACACACAAACACACACACACACACACACACACACACACACATATATATATATATTCCAACGCTTAACAAAAGACTTACTCAAGTAAATAAAGAAGATAATGTCCATGTTTGACCTCTCCAAGATTATCTAAATAATCGCTAAGACTACCAAAGGTTGGATCATGTCTACTTAATCAACCAACTTTCCTAACTAGAGTCATTCTTAAGACTTATTTAGGTAAGATACGAAGTGACCATTCCTATTCACCCTTTACACCTTAACTAGATAACCCTTAACTAATCTAGATAAGTACTTATCCATTTAACATGCTTTTTTAACTTAAGTAATTACATTCATTACTTCATTTAAGAGACATTCATTACATAAGGACATTCAAGTAATGGTCTTGGATAAGACCTAGGGACTCTCACTAACATCTTCAAAGCCTATTGTGCAATGTCTGGATAGCATCCCATACCACCACCTAAACTTCATAGAACTTCTCCAATACTAGTAGGTATCCGACATGATGAGAATATGCATTAAACTATATAGACTATGGTAACAAAGTATGGAATCCAGAGTGGTAACCTACTCTGATGGAAGGTTTTTTACTTGCCAATGGTATAACTTGGACACATCCCATGTAGGCACATGGTTAAGGAATATGAAGGTTTTTTTTTGCACTCCAGCCTCATCCTTCAACTAGAGCTACTTCACTTACCATACTCACTTGGTGCTAGCCTTTGTTCTCATACAGTAATTCACATTAAAGGATCACATGAAGAGGTTCCATATATAGTTAATAACCCAATCACATTCACCCTACCAAAGAGGTCCCCTAGGCTACCTTTCAATGGCGAAGATGATAGCTTAATGATTTTCCTAAGAATGATATGATTCCATTACATCCAACAAACTTTAAGTCTCTCATTCATTAAAAGAAGGATACCATTACGACTTTCTACTTCAAGGTTCATAACCTTACCACTAGGTTCAAGGTTCCACACAAATGACCCTCTTAACATAATTCAAGGTCGCATGCCATTTATACAAACAAGACTAAGAAACTCTAGCATCCTAAATCAAGACGTCTCATACTCACATTAATACATGTATCAAATAAGGGACACAAATTTACCACACAAGACACATCAATACTTCACTTTAACACATATTGCATATAAATCTAGAAGCACACACGACAAACCATTATCATATGTAACTCAACCTATATAATATTATATAATCTTTAATATAACCATCATAGACTCATATGGTCAAGTATGAAGAATCATGCATCAACTCAAAGACTACATACATAATGGCATAGTCATAATCTAACATGATCACCTAACAACATCAATAGAAGAACACATAGATTAACATTACTAACATGTAGGTAGATATGATCATACTACACATAGTTAACTTACACAAATAATCATAATATACCAAGTAATTTTCCAACAAGGCCATGATCATCATAATACATAAAGTAACGCCGACGAGGCCACAATATTTACAAGTAAAACATATAGCACCGCCACTATTAGTGGACCATACCAATCACAACATAATTCAAGGCCTAACTAATATAAATGAAAGAGAATTAGGTCAGCGTACAACCAATCTATTCTCACCACTTCAATCCATAGCTAAACCATCCAATTCAACACCAAAAGCCCTTACCCATGGCTATGAACATCAATTCAATACAAAAACCATAATAATCAATGAATCTAAATCAATTCAATGTAGAATTATAAATTCAAAGAAACTTTGACATCAATTAAATACAATTATTACATCTTTCAATAACCCATAAAAAACTACATTAGAATTCATAAGCATAAAGACAATATCGATTAACCCAAAAGTAGTCAAAAACTAGGATTCATAAACTACATGGGTTAATAGGTTAATTAATATAAAATAATCTAATTAACAAGAATTCAATCAATATTCAATTATTTAAAACCTTTAATGCAAGCAGCCATGGATAGATTTCAATTTAGAAAACTCATCTTTAAAGAAGTCTTTGAAAATCACATTGAAGATTGGATTCTTGAAGAAAAAAGTTCCAAGGATGAAAAAACATACCTCAATTAAGCTAAAACACGAATTTAATGATGAATCACCACTAAAATCTCCAATCTAATCTCTTGTTTGAGTTTTGGCTACGATGGATTGCTAGAGAATTTCTAAGATATTTTGGATTTTGATTTTTAAGAATGAGTTCATCTAGGTATTTAAGACTTATAAACCCACTTAAAGTTCTAAAAATACCCTTAAGTGACCGGACTTTCTATTATTTGGACGTTGGTTGAATTTACTAATTCATCCTTCAACTTAAAAGTGAACTGCGCCGGAACACAGTCCACCCGCGACTGCCCATCGATGGGCCGGTGGTCCACAAACGAACCGTCCTGGCTGTCCGTCCATGGGTTTAGCGACTGTCCATTGGGAGATTGATCTTTCTATTCTAAGTATTGAATCACGCCTTCCAACGCCAGGGCGTCTACCAGCCTACTGGCCGTCGATTTCCTCAGTCGATTGGGGCTGGTCTTGACAACCTTTGGCTCAAAAAAAGGTCATTTCTCCAGGACCCTTGGTTGGTCTTTGGGGACTTTTACCTAAATGTTTCCAACCCAAATATGTTTGTATACGAGATTAAGACATCCCATATAAATTTCATCAAAAATTAACACCAAAACACTAAAAAACATGCCAGGAAACACAAGGTCGTTTCATGGAAAACCTTTCGAACGTCGTGGACGTTCTTAGACGTTTCAACTCCAAACTTCATGAAACTTGACATACTGACTATTATAACTATAATAAATCTTATTGACCTCATAAAATAATTAAACATACATATATTCATATAACCACACATGAGGCACATAGGTGACTTAGTCGTCAAATGTCTTAGTCGTCCCTTGACGTTTCACTTCCAAATAACCTAAAAATCTAGATAATGACTCAATACCACATTATAAACCATTTAGTCCAACATAACCTCATAAAAAGCATTTTAGGCTCTATATTCACCTAAGTCATTTGAGAGGTATCACAACGGAACCTTTCTAAATCAATCAAAAAAAGGGGACAAATTCTAGTTTTATTCTTAGAAGGTTCAAAGTAAACTAATCACAGAAGTCATTGACACTTAAGTCAAAAATAACAACAAACTTTCTCTAGTATGAAGTGGTCATTGCAAAAGAATCAATGTGATAATTGGTCAATCACAAAGAGACATAAAGAGTTTATATATTTTCTATGTAACTTCATTAGTTCTCGTTGTAGCTGCACATTCATGTTTGTTCGATTAAGAGAAATTTTCAAGTCGTGTCTATTGATCAAAACTAAGACTTAAAGTTGTACAAGAACAACCACTTTTAACATAAGAGGTCGCAAAATTTTAAAAAGTTAAAAATTTTCGGAAGAGTAAAAAATAATATGAAATTAGGATCCTAAAAGAGAGATATAAGCTCAAAAAGAGCTGAATTTAAAAATAAAACTTTTGAAAGAGACAACATAGATAAATCTCAAAATACAATTTCAAAAAGCATTCAACATGAACAAAACAAAAATGAGCCTCACCCCAACACAACTATAAAACATGTGTCCTCAAGTGCAAATAATAGTAAAAAAAATTCAGTTTGACAATGGGGAAGGTAAAGAGAAATCCTTTCTATGTGGTTTCTCCTCCTGTCTGGGCATCTGAACTTTGAGATGTAGCTTGTAATAAAGCTGTTGTATCAGGTCCCATAGGAGCTATTGCGGGTGGTTCGACATGTGGTTCCGAAGAGGTGATTCTCTTCTTGTGTGGTTATGATCTCCTCTCGTGTTGTCTCCATTTCCTCCTCAATTTCATCATATATATCATCCTCAGATTCCTCTTCCGGTGAATTAGAGTCCTTCGTGGGTCTAAGAAGGGCATTAAAGTCTACATCTGCAAATAGTTTACATTATTCCGTAGTCTCGCAATGTTGGCTAGTAAATCTAGAATCTCAATTAGCATCTCCCGTCTGCGCATACACGTTGTAACTCTCACATTCAATGCATTCACATCATTCTGGATGGGAACAAGTGCAACAACAATGGCTCTAACAATTATCCCAATACTTACTTCTCCAGTTTTGATGCCCGTGCTTCAGAGGATGAGGCTAGTCGTCCCCTTTTCAGTATCATATCCAAAGTGATTTGGATTGTCTTGACAGGTGTGGAAGTACCTGGATCTTGTGAAGAGGAGGAATGAATCGACATACATGTGGGCCTAAAATCCTAAGTGGGTGCAGCTGCATCCACATATAACATGTAAATGTCAATCTCAAGAGAGGTGTTGGTTGGGGATCCTCTCTTCTAGCCAGTTTCCTCGCCAATGCTCTCTTCCTCCAATCGCTGAATTTCACAAACAACAATGAGAGTGGTCTCATGATCTGCAAGGTCTTGATGCACTCTAGTTCTTCCTCATAGCTCAATCACCAGGACATTAAATGACAGGGAGGTACGTGTCTATTTATCCCTCTTGTCCATTTCTTTTGACATTAGTAGGACTAGGCCGATGCTCCTCATTTACATGATACTTTGAAAGCAGGATGCTCTAGGGAGAATAAAAATAGACTCGTTCTTGGATGACATGATAGTGGTGCTTACGAAACTAAACCAAAATCTGGCAGCCACGTTCAAATCATTCTTTCCTATGAAATGTCAAATTCCTAGTCATCTATCAGTATTTACTAAGATCATAGGCGCTAGCAGTTTCTTCATGTCCTCCAGAGTTGATGCGATAGACAATACATCGTAGGGTTCTACATAATATAATTCCTTTCCCAATACAACATTAATATGTTCACTATGACATTCCACTTATGTGCCTCTCAATGTAACAGACCGTACTGGTTTGAATTCCCTTGCTTTCTTTTTATTCCGCGGCACTAATTCACCATAAGTTTCATAGAACTCCCTAACCCAATTAAGAACATACGGTCCTCGAGGTCCGGTGAATACCCAAAAATGATGGAACGTAGGGTGGAAGAATATGAGGGTTCCTATCAAACCCTGCCATTAATAGGCATTCTTTTTGTTATGGCCCCGAATCCATTTCCCAACAACTTGTTTAGCATGTGATGTTGTGGCGCTACAGGAGGTATAGATGCCACCTGAGGTGCTGCTGATGGAGTTGGATCAGGAGGATTGTAGTTGAGGTTATTCTAATTTGTGTGGCAGCGTGTAGCAAAACGTTGATACCTAAGTCTCAGGCCTAATACTCAACTTTCTTTGTTTTTGAATTTGCGGCTATCATATTTTGACTCATTCTACTCAGCTCTAGTTTCTTCATCCGTCCTTTTTAGGACGATCTTTTTCTTTTTCCTGCCATTGCCTTCTTGGATCTCCTCGCCTCCTTTATATGCAGGATGTGAGCACCCTTCATTAATTTGTATTCCCCATGTTGCTTTCATGTAGATTTGTGTGTTCTCGCTGGTACATAACATATCTACAACGATTAACTATTAGTTTAGATAGATTTCAATGTAAATGCAAGAAATATATTGCAGCTATGTTCGCCTTTATGTTTGGTCAATCACATCTACTTTTGCAAACCAGGTCGAGTCAGCAAAGGAGATTAGGGTCCAGTTAGGTCAGTTTTGCTATGTAAAATTTCATTCACCGAGATGCCGACTTTTTTTGGTGAAGTAAACACAGTTTGCCGAGTTATACAGTGGGGGGAGAGAGGAAAGTTAGGTTCAAGGTGATCTATTACCATTAGGCGAACTGCCAAGTCGTTCAACAAATGCAACCTAGTTTGCCGAAAAACCAACCATGCTGGAGTCTCATTTTCTGCTGAAAGATCACATTTTTTATCAGGACAAAAAAAAGATAAACATGAAAATATGAAATTTATGCAAAACCCATAGTTCCTATCACATCGGAGTATCCAAACTTCTTTTGGTCTTGCCAGTTATTAGCTATATGATTACGATTACATCAAGAAGGTTTCAAACCATTATTTCCTAGGATAAATATTTTTATTTTTCATTCTTGTTGGTTATTTAGACTTTACCCATTCAACTAGGAAGCGAACATGTACAATTCAACTCGAAATACTCACGATCAATATAACTAAACAAAGTCATTCTACCATTGTTGTCACATTCGGGGAGCAACCCATAGTAGTAAGATGGCGTACTTGACCTCTCGGAGGTCTTATTCAATCCGATAGTTGTTATTCATGCATTTTAATAGTAAATTTAGCGGAAAATTTAAAACTTTTCATAGCACTTCATATGCTAGATATATATATATATATATATATATGCCTTGTTATATACTTAGACTCTAAGCCTCTTTTCCATCTTAGACTCAACAATATTAGATTACATTAGGGGCACAAACCTTACAACATAATACATAACTACATAATTGGTAACACTTTACAATAAACATAAGTAGGAAATCCTTGGAACTTAAGGACCACTTTCCTTGAGCTTGGAATCATCTATCAAGCTCCACAATCGTATAGACATCCTTTAGGCATCCATAACCTACACTTTGTGTAAAAAGTAGAGAAGAATGGGATTATTGCAAGAATACACTAAGTATGATAACCCTTCAAAACATACATTTAAAAGGGACATTTTATTGAAATCATACATCATGCCTTTTTGAGTAAATCTTTATAAAACCTTTAGAAAATTGAATATGTATCATTCACATACTTTATATTGATATATTCAAAGGCCAAAGATCTTATAAAATCACATATAGAATTTATGACATTTTCAAGTCACATTACAGTGAATTCTTTTCCTTCTTTACAATCAAAAATATCTTTTCTTTTTGTCATTAACCTCCCAAGTAACCCTAGTGATACTTGGTGCAGTGATAAAAGGAGACATACATATAACCTACATAAGCCAAAACATATCATCATATAACCATAATATATCAAAGAATCACTTAAGTCAAGATTCCTTGGGCTTTACCGTATGCTACTTCAATTTGTACATATTTTTACTTCTTTTAATATACATCATTATAAAACCTTGTTCATGACCCCAATCTTAGCCTATTAGTGAAATGTACATGTGAAGCCCCATAACCTCACACATACGTAGTAAACTCTTCATGAGATCACAAATCTTTATCACTTCAATTCGTACATCAACTTATTAAGTGAAGACAACCTCCTTCATGTCAACAACCTTCATCATATAGTCAATAAGACTCACATAGTGCATATAAGGATAAGAGCACATCATATAGACTCATACCATGAACATTTCCATAATAAGTAGAAAAATACTACCATGCCATGCATAAACACATACTCATAATCATATATATCAGGTCACCTTCCTAGGACTTCCTAAGGATCTACTTGTGCAATGTCTAGATGGTTTCATTACTTCCACCTATCCTAAGTAACTTCCCTTAAGTCATGCTAGTCATGGTCCTCGTCATTTACTTCCATTGTCCATTTTACTTTTGGAAAACTATAACCTTAACCGACACTAAGATCGTGGGTGCTAAAAATGGAATTTGGTGTTATAGAGCCTTAAATCAATGGAAGGTGTGCTTACCTAGAGAAGGTAGAACATTAACACATACTAACATACTAAGTGAATTCACTTGCCAGATCCATGTGGCAAGAATAGTTATGGAACTTGGATGTCCATGTAAAAACCCTCTTTATGCCAAGATGTGCTTTATGGTTATTCTCTTATGGAAACCCTATTTATGCCTATTATGAAATTTTGGTTATCCACCTTATGAGATTTATTCTAGACCTTCCTTTCAACAATGGCAAGGGACACACACTCATATTCAAGTTCACTTGGTGCTAAGCTAATTTCCCTTTTGTTAAAAGCCTTCATTAACATTACTTTATAAAATATAGGCTTAGGAGAGTCATCCCCTCATATGCTTAGCTCATAGGTATCGATGAGAGTTCATCAACCTAAATCATGTGAGAAATCCTTTCACATGGACATAGACTATGTATTAGCACAATCTAGTTTAGGATACACTTAAGCACACCTTTCAAGGCTCATCTATTCGATCATCGTTCCTGTTTGTGTGTATACTAATGTGTGAGCAAACCTTTCACAGAACACATTAAAGTCACACATGTTCATACATCAATGCATAAGTCTATGGGTATAACTTTATGATAAATCCTTTCATATAAACCCACTAAGACACTATACACATTCATACTTCACCATATCATGTAAGTCACATTCATAACATGCCAATACATTCACTTTCTTGTACATAGAAACCAAAAGTAGAAACTATCCTATCAAGGCACACATCTGAAATGCATATGCAAAGTCCTATACCCTTGCCCATACTAGTACACCTATCAAGTCATCCTAGTTAAGGAAACACATATCATACTTTCATAGACATAAGCTTATTATGCATAGTAGTAGACAGTAGTGTATATGAGAACTACCTTTCATTTACACACCATGACCTATACTAGTTGTAAGCATGTATAATGTGTGAGTGTGTGTGTACATTGGTCAATATGATCACATAATGGCTATCCATAAAATCTTGAGGCAGCCACCCTCTTAAGACCACATTACATCTTAATGCATAGACCACACAACACCATTTAGCATAGGAAGCAAGACAATATTCACATTCCATTCAAGACTTTTAACCATAACTATTTACACATTCACATAGGGATACATAGGTAGGGGGAATTCATCCTTAAAACCTCATTAAATTCAGCACCTACACATGATATTTAATAAACATGGATTTTATAAAAAAATTTCTTTCATGCGCTTTGGAATCTTAAATATCCTGAAGGTAATGTCAATCAATACATACCAAACATATCAAGTTCATGCAATTCATACTTTATGCAAAACTTTATTCATGAACAAGTTTATTAAGAATTCATTAGATTCAAGCTCAAGTAGAAATAGAAGGACAAGGTAGAAAATATCTACAACCTTACTACTCCATCACACTCCCCCACTTAGGGTAAACCCAATTAAGAGTAACTTAACCCAACCTTAAGAGGATCTTAACTTAACAACCTTCATTTTTCATCACTTAAAAGTGATTACCATTGTAGAAGGGATTACAGAAAGTTAACATAGGAACACCAAGGTATTCTAAACGTTGTCACTTTAAGAAAATTATCGCCCAATTATCATATTAGGTCATACTATTTAACCACATAAGTTCTTCAACAATACAATAGACACCAAGGTCATGAAACATTTGGGGAAACAACAATGGGACTGAGACTTAAGGATTCTTTCTTTTCTTTCAACATTAAAGTAAGGTAATTTCTAGGTCAATAAAACCCACATCATCACCCTACAAAGCTAAGAATACTACCCAAAATTCTAGGGGAAACATCACTTCCACAACATCAAGGAACTCACAACAAAATAAGAAGTTAGAAACAAGTCTACAACTCATCATGCCATTAGACTCTCATTCTTTATTCCAAATAGCAATTCTACTTTTTACATTCATTATCATGCTCATATGCTTCAATTCTATGCACATTTAAACAACTTCCGATAAAGGACAATTCAGTCGATTTCCCAACAATTTTACAGTAAGCTGCCTAGCATTATAGTGAGCATGCTTCAAAACTTCAAAAATGCAACATTTAGGCAATTAATTCGAAAATCACAATAATATGGGATACAAAAATTTACCAAGACAAGCATACTATCATGAAACGTAGGATCATATATATACGAAGAACTCCAATCCATACTAGGCAACTTACAAGGACCACATATATACAAAGGGAAAGACTGAACACTTTTAAGCTCATATTCCTAGGATAGTATGCTTCCACGTGTATTAACTAATAATTTCAAGTTAAAATCATAGTATTAGGTTACCATCATATAAAACCATATAGGAACACATCATTGCAAAATAACTCATTTTAATCATAACAACTTCTAACATGCTTTAACTATATCATGATATACATTTCTCTATATAACATGCTATTTCATATAAATTTCATATATAGCCATAATTGGCATCACATAATTTAAACATGCCAAAATTCACTTTCACACATACTCATTCAACCATAAAACCAAGATAAGCATTTAAAATCAACTTTTCACCTCAAGCATAGAGAACAATCTCATCCAAGCAATCACATCTAACAGACCACCGAAAAAGAAAAAATAAGAGAGGAATCTTATAGAGTTAAGTTCTATGGCACGATATGATAATGTTGAAGAAGGGAAACTCTATCGTCATATAGCCTCTTGTACCATTTGATGTGTCGCGACTCACCACCAATGATACAAGACTCTACTAGATGTGGCAATATGAGACTTCTTTCACCCTAAAACACTTTTAAAAACAAGATGCACTTATATCACGTTTTTCATATCCGGGGAGCACCCCCTAGAAGTAACATGGCGTACTTGACCTCTCGGACGTCTTATATGAGCCTATAGTTATCATTCATCGCACTGTCATTGTAAATTAGGCAAAAAATTTAAAACTTTTCATAGCACTTCATATGCTAGAAAGTTCATCATATATACATATAATATCTTATTATATACTTAGACTCTAAGCCTCTTTGCAATCTTAGATTAAACAACATTAGAATGCATTAGGGGCACGACGCTTACACCATAATACATAACTACATAATTCATAACACTTTACAGTAAACATAAGTAGGAAATTCTTGGAACTTAAGGACCCCTTTCCTTGAGCTTGGGAGTCATCTATCAAGCTCCTAAATCGTATAGACATCCTTTAAGAATCCATAACCTACACTGTGTAAAAAGTAGAGAAGAATGGGATGAGTACAAAAATACACTAAGTAGGTCAACCATGTAGTTAAAAAGGAAATTTTCTTGAAATCATACTTCATAACTTCTTGAGTAAATCTTTCTAAAAACATTAGAAAATTTCATATATATCATTCACATACTTTATATATACATATTCAAAGGCCAAAGATCATATAAAATCACATATAGAATATATGACATTTTCAAGTCACATTATAGTGAGTTCTTTTCCTTCTTTACAATGAACTATCTTTTCTTTTACTCATTAACCTCCCAACTAACCCCCTAGTGATACTTGCTGAAATGCATCACCTTAAGGCCATAAGTATACACACATATAACATACATAAGACAACACATATCATAATAGAAGAATAATATATCAAAGACACATTTAAGTCAAGATTCCTTGGGCTTTACCGTAAGCTACTTCAATTTGTACATATTTTTACTTCTTTTAATATACATCATTATAAGACCTTGTTCATGACCCCAATCTTAGCCTACTAGTGAAATGTACATGTGAAGCCCCATAACCTCACACATACGTTGTAAACTCTTCATGAGAGCACAAATCTGTATAACTTCAATCCGTACATCAATATATTAAGTGAAGACAACCTCATTCATGTCAACAACCATCATCATATAGTCAATAAGACTCACATAGTGCATATAAGGACAACATCACATCATATAGACTCATACCATGCACATTTTCATAAGAAGTAGACAAATACTACCATGCCATGCATAAAGACATCCTCATAATCATACACATTAGGTCACCTTCCTAGGACTTCCTAAGGAGCTACTTTTGCAATGTCTACATGGGTTCATTACTTCCACCTATCCTAAAAAACCTCCCTTAAGTCATCCTATTTAGGATACTAGTCATTTGATTCCATTGTCAATTTTACTTTAGGGAAACTATAACCTTAACCGACACTAAGACCATGGGTGCTAAACATGGATTTTGGTATTACAGAGTCCTGCACCAATGGAAGGTGTTCTTACCTAGCCAATGTAGAACATTAAGATATGCTAGCATACTAAGTAAATTCACTTTCTAGATCCTATGTGGCAAGCATAGTTATGGAACTTGGAGGTACATGTGGAAACCCTCTTTATGCCAACATGGGCATTATGGTTATTCACTTATGGAAACCCTATTTATGCCTATTTAAGCATTGTGGTTATCCACCTCATGACATTTATGATAGACATTCCTTACAACATTTCAAAGGGACACACGCTCATATTCAAATTTACTTAGTGCTAAGCTAAGTTCCCTTTTATTAAAAGCCTTCATTAACATTGCTTTATAAAATATAGGCTTAGGAGAGTCATCCACTCATATGCTTAGCTCATAGGTCATAGATGAGAGTTTACCAACCCAAATCATGTGAGAAATCCTTTCACATGGATATATCATATGTATTAGCACTATCTAGTTTAGGATACACTTGAGCACACCTTTCAAGGCTGATCTATTGACTAGATCTTCATTCATGTGTGTGTAAACTTATATGTGAGCAAACCGTTCACATAACACATTAAGGTCACACATGTTCATACATCTATGCATAAGTTTATAGGTATAACTAGATGAGCAATCCTTTCATATAAACCCACTAAGACACTATACACGTTCGTACTTCACCATATCATATAAGTCACATTCATATCATGCCAATACATTCAGTTTCATCTACATATAAACCAAAACTAGAAACTATACTATTAAGGCACACATGTGCAATGCATAGGCAAAGTCCTATACCCTTTCCCATAATAGTGAACCTATCAAGTCATCCTAGTTAAGGAAAAACATATCATAATTCCATAGACATAAGCTTATCATGTGTAGTAGTAGACACTAATGAATATGAGAACTACCTTTCATTTACACACCATGACCTATACTACTTGTAAATATGCATAATGTGTGAGTGTGTGTGTACATTGGTCAATATGATCATATAATGTCTATCCATAACATCTTGAGGCAGCCACCCACTTAAGACCACATTACACCTTCAAGCATAGACCACACAACACCATTTAGCATAGGAGGCAAAATAATATTCACATTACATTCATGACTCCTAACCTTAACTATTTACACAATCACATAGGGATACATAGGTAGGGGGCATTCATCCTTAAAAGCTCATTAAAGTCAGCACCTACACATGATCTTTCATAACCATTTACATGCTCATAACAATGGTACATAACCTGGATTCACAACTAAAATAGAAAACTAGGCACAAGTTATACATAAGGTGATCATCATAACCACTCATTTATATATTCATCACTCTGCTTTCACGGCCATGGTCTCTAAACACCGCCATCCCATACCATACAATGCCTTACAAGACTTCATCAACTACATTAATATAGAAAAGTAGAGAAGTACAAGAGTATAGCAATTCTTACCAATCCTTTAGACTTTGGCAATCATTAACCATTACTACTCTTTCACCAATAACTCATGTATAGGGCAGTATCTAAAACATAATAATCATATACGAACTGATGCATAAACTACTACAAGGCCATGCTACAAACTAGTACAACACGTCATTAACATGGTTGAATGTAGAATCATATATAACATTAACCAATTTAACTTACGTGGATTATAGTTCATATTTCATCAATAATATCAATATAGGGAAGTAGGTAAAGACCTAATAATCAAGTATAATTCATGCTTTATCTACCCCAGAATTAAGATCACATAATGTTCATTACAACATTCTATTTGTAGGCTAGAAGAACATAGATCAATTCATGCTAAGACTCCTTTTCTTTATTCATAAAGAATTCATACCCAAAATTCATTTATATCATCAATATAAGGCAGTAGTTAAGGACAACATAACCTAAACGAAATCCTACTACAATTGCCATAGACTCTAGTTCACAGTGAACATGCTACTTTAGAAATCAATGAAAGATAGAAGAATCATAGGAAAATCGATCTTGATCCACATTAGTAACTTATTTACGATTCATCAATAATATCCAAGTAAGACAGTAGATACAACCATCACTACAAAATCAAATTCCACATTCATGCTTAATAGAGGCAAAATACAGTGAACTTATAGGAATCTAGGTTAGTCATATTCAATTCTTCATACATTGATCCAATGGATCCTTCATCATCAATTCATGTAAATAACAGTAGATACAGATGAAGGATCACCATACCTGAGATTAAATCTTTGAAGAAGAAGAGATTTGATTATGAAACCATAGGTGAACCATATCACACAATGCCATAGAAGGCCAATTTTATCCACAATACCATAGAAAGTAAAGAAAGTGGGTAATCTTACGGATTCCTTAACCTATGATCATCATTGAGCAATACTCCTTTTGCATCAACAATTCAATAATAGGACAGTAGCTAAAATAATCTTAAAACATAAACAAAATCCTACATCAATTAACCTAGAATCGAGATCACATTGAAATCACTACATATCAAGCTACAAAAGTAAAAGAGTAGAGGTCAATTTCATTCAATCTCTAAATCTTTATCCACACTGGATCAACTATACATAACTCATCATAAATTTACATCTTGGGTAGTATCTAAATCGATTTATCATAATTGAATCTCATAATAATCATTCTAGCATCAATATCACAACATAGTATAATAGAAACCATAGAAGATAGAAGAACATAGACTATTCTCATTCAAACCTTCATACGTTGATCCACATAGATTAATTTCACATAACTCATCATGTATATAATAGGCAGTATATATAAGCACTTGAACATGCTAGAATCATAATTCAATCAACATAATGTCAAGATCCCAAAGCCCACACATAGGCTAAATCAAGAGTTTGAAGGGAGCATGGGTTCATCATGCAATTTTATTGAATTTCACCTTAAAATAAATACATTGACATCAATTTATCATGACAAAGCCTTTGAAAACGTGTTGAGAAAGAACCCATGGTTGGATTAGAAGATAGTAAGATTGAACATGAATTCTCTTTCAGAACTTTGAAAGGAACTCTAAATGAAAGGTTATTTAGATATGAAGGATCACCATAACTTTCTACATGATAAACCCACAATAAATTGAAGAAGAAACCATGAAAATCCAACCTCTAGGATTGAACTTTAGTTTTCCCTCTTATGGAGGTTTGAGAAAATTTGAAAGAGAAGAGTGATTTAGGATTTTGTTTTTCTTATTGGGTGTTGGGGTTTTGGCTTTGAAAAGGGGTTAAAAGGTCCTAAAAACAGTTTATAACTATCTCCCTTAGTTACCAAAACACCCCCATACTAAAATAATTTCTAAGGCAATAGGGATCGTGCTTCGCGCGGGTCGCGAGGCCAGTCCCCAAAACATGGTGCTGCACGCTGCCTTGGGTAGCCTCCTTGGCCAACGTTTGGGTCCTCCTCGGGGACCCTTTGGGTGGTCCTCCGTGAGTCATGCCCAAATGTTTTAAACCTTGTCTATTTAGATGATAGGGTCAAACCTAATGGTTTTGGACTTCAAACAACACATGAAAAACCAATCAAGCATACAAGGACAAGCTAGCATGTCTAAAAACCAACTTTCGAACGTCTAGGACGATCTTGGACGTTTGACCTCCAAACTTTATGAAACAGAACACATTGCATATAAACATCATTATAACTCATATAAGGACCCCATAAGACTATGAAACACTTATAAGCAAATAAAATCACTTGAGGCCCCTTTTGTGACTTGTCATCGAACGTCTTGGTCGTCCCTTGACGTTTGACTTCGAAATCACCTCAAATCTAGTGTAAATACTATAAAACACTTTATGAACATAATTTAAACATTTTTATACACATGTGAGTCTATAAGTAACTTAATACATTTTCGGGATCTTACAGATGAAATTACTCTTGATATTTTATCATGTAGACTTGACATAGAGTAGGTGAGGAATTGGGATGTTTGATGCAATGAATGTGAGTACTACAAGTTAAAGAACCTAAACTTTAGATAATAGCATTGAATTGTGTCTATGTCACGATAGTAGCAAGAGCATTACGAGGTTGCTTCGAGATGGTATCTTACCAAATGAGGTTCTAATTTAGTAAATTGTTTTTTCATGTGTGCGAAGATGGCATATTGAGTTGTCAATTTGGAAGACCCATAACTTTAAAGCGTTAGCTATAGACCTAACACGGGGATGCAAAGATGACAACAAGTGAAGTGTTTAAGAAAAATATAGTAATGAGTTCCAAGTGTTTGGGGGATATAATTTTAGAGGTCCTTTTGGTGACTGAGTTTTTAGATCATTAAGCTTAAATATAGTAAGGGTAACCCGTTCCATACCCAATCCATTCTCCATTTGAGAAAGAATGATCCCAAGTGGGAGATATTATAACACCCCAAATTTTTTGAGCTAAGCCTCAAACCGTTCCTCATAGTGAGTAAGATTTTTTCAAGGAAATTACATTTTTTTGTGTTAAAGTCACTAGACGTAGAACCTTGAGTTCCAATAAAACCAAAGAGAAGCGCATTCAAGTCATTCCTAAGTTCCTCTAAGTTTTTGGTCAATTTAAAACAACCATAACTCCTCGTATAAGATGAGTTAGCTGAGCTACAAGATTGAAATTTAGATCCCCTCAAGTCCTCTTTCAGACGCCACCGAGTTCTCTAAATTCCAAGTTGTGAGTTAAATGTTATTACTTATTATCTAACGACACGAAAAACCTAGTAGCACATCCACAATATCTTAACATATAGACCTTACTGCATGGTGAATATTATTCAAACTCCCAGCCCGTTTTCCTTATTTCTTTAAGGTTATTTTTTTCCTAAAACACATAGGAGGTAATCTATATTACCCTAAACGTTTAGAAAGTTCAGTTCTTATATATCAAATTCTCTCATCCACTACAATGATTCTATGCCTATGAAATTTAAGAAAAGCTAAGGCTAGGGTTATTCTTCAAATATTTTCCTTCAAGTTCTTTAAGAAGATGGTTATTTAAGGTATGTAAGATTTTATGGTGGTGGGTTTCTTCATCCGCACGCCAATCTTTTTTAACTTTATCCTTGAATTCATTATTATGGATAGAATAATTAAGTTCGTTAGAAGTTCTTTAATTTGATCCAATATTGATAATCTTATTAAGTTTTTGAGGTTTGTGTTTCGTTCTTTGATAATGAAGTTTTTCTTGGGTACTGGAGGCAAGGGTTTGCGAATAAGATGAGTTAATGGATAGTTCCTACTTCCTTATATATGTTTCACTGAAATGGTTTTGGGTTAAAAGAACTCATGAATTTTGGCCTTAAAATTTCAGTAGGTGTGAGTTTATTCGAGTTTCATAGAGGAAGAAATGATCCGGATCAAAAATATATGCCCAGCTCCGCATTGTTGAGATGTTTTACACATTTTGTCCCCCGAAAAGCACCCCAACGTCTTCGTGTTGCACAGATGATACAGAGTCCAATGTCCAAAATTTTATTTTCGTGCACAAATTTAAATCAATCTCTGTGTCGAGCCAATGTTCTTAAATTTGGGTATTCGCCCGTTCTTATGATCAACTATCTTAATGTCACAATCGGGGAGCACTACCTTGACGTAACCGGCATCGTTGTCCTCGGTGAGGACTAAGACTAGCCTCTTAACATTCATCATTACATTTTTAGGTTAAAAAGTACGGAAAATTAAAACATTTCATACATATATATAACGTGATATTTACATAGACCTCTCACATACTACATAGGGACTGTAGTTAGACTCCTTGGATATGTAACATACATAGAACTCTCATTTTGATAACATACAATACGTAAGAATTAGACATAGCCAATACAAAGTCAATATGCCATTATAGGCTTACATCAATATTTAAATTATAAAAGGAATGAACAATGTCTTTAAGACAATACAGCTTCAAAGATAGAGTATAGAAAAGGTAACATTCTCGAACCTGAGGATCTACGAACACTTGGAGAAAGAGTCCAAGTCTTATTCAATCAGCTTCGTAGGAACTCAATGGCCGGAACCTACATATTTGTAGAAAACATAGAAAGATGGGTTAGTACACTACTTGTATTAAGTATGGATATATGCACATAAAATCATTTAAAGACATGCACGAAAGAGAGTATTTCTTTAGAAACATTGTAAGTAATTTTGAAAGCCTTTATGCACATACAAGAGAGCATATAATAGACAAAGATCACAGAAACACAGGGCATGTTTCTAAACAAGAACAATACCATCATAATGTCACATTACCATTTCATGTTCAATAGGTTATATCCTCAATATACAAGACCCTTACAAACAATCCCCTCCCAAGCCTAAAAGTGTAATGCTTATGTGGATCCCCATAACCCAACACAATCAAGTAAACAAGATAGGAGATCACAAGCAGTGCCTTGTTTCATAAACATATCATCATAGGTAGTCATCACCACATATAGCAATTTATACCAATACCGTGGTCATCAATGTAACAAACATCATGCAAGAGTAACATCATATAAAATCAACATCGTATATTTCATGATATCGTAATACTTAATAACATAAGAACAACCTCCTAGGACATCTCTGAAGGTCAAGTAGTGCAATGCATGGATATAGTCACATACCCCTACCTACACTAAGTCAAACCCCCTAAGTCACTCTAGTTAATGTTCATCTTTATTACTTCGTTTTATTTTCTGGAAAATTTGCTTTTAACCGACATAGACCATATGAGTTAAATGTTGAATTGGTGTCATGAAACCCTACACCGAAAGAAGGTGGTCTACTGTCCAAGGTAGAACCAAAACATGAACATAGCATTCTAGGTGGATCCACTAGCTAGTATTCCTAAGGGGGAAACATAGTTTAAGAACAAAGAGATAATAATAAAAAAATTATGCACCATTGCATTGTAATCTCTATCTCATGAGAACCATTGTGAACCTACTTTCCCACATTTGGAAGGGACACCTCTCATATCTAGTTCACTTGGTTTTAAGCTAAAGTCCCTTTTTGAAATTTCTTTTAGCCTTTATGAATGAATCATAGATTAGTATAGTTCATAGGAGACTAACCTCATTGAATAAATTATCATTTAGCTCATTAGGTATTGCATGAGAACTTCCTTTCAATAAAACTGATTCACAATCAACCTTATATCATCATACCTTAATCATAATCTCATAATTCATATAGTAAAGTCATTTCAATTACAATCATCATAACATCACCTTCGTATAAAATCACATGTAATACTTCAATTGAACATCATCAAGTATAAGCCATCACAATTGAAGTAAAGGATTCGAGATCATAAGGTCTTACCAATTCACCTTCAAAATCTTCCTCAAGGTTTTACCATTAACCTAACCATATTCATTCATCAATAATTTTAATAACATCATATAAATTGTAATTAACACAAAAACTAAGTCAATTGTATCATCACTATCCAGTTCAACATCAATCCATAGCCTAGGGTTAGGGAAATAGGGTTCATAATGAATTCTTCAACAATTAGATTCAATCCCAACAATACATTACCCTGGGCAGTCTGTGAATGAACTAGAATAGTTAAAGCAAGTCTAACAATCAATACATTCATCAATTCCCATGTTCGCGACGCAAAGTTGTTCCCCAAGAGGTCCTTTTAAACTTGAATTCCAAATTTCATCTTTTCGTCAGGGAACATGTTCGCGACGCAAAGCTGTTCCCGCAAGACTTTCAAAATTATTTTTTGACCAGAAGATTCCCCTACGTGTCTTCAACAAGGACATTATTTTTGAACAAGGGTTCACCAAGTCCACACCACATACTAGCTCCCAGTTAGTGCAATTGGTCGTTGCCTCTTGGCAGAATTTTACCCAAAGTTATGGTCCCTTCTAGACCCCTAAGACGATTATTGGGGGGTCGTACCAGTATGTTTTCGCCCTATAAACATGATTTTACCTATTTAAAGTGATGCAACACTTCCAAACCTTAACACAACCTAATGACGTTTTACCAGTTCAATTTCAATCACTTGCGGACGTCTTGTTTTATTTAAGTTTTGACTCTAACACTTCCTAACTAGTTTTACTACTTTCAATTAGGCTTAGAAACAATATTTAAGGGTTGGTTCATCATCTGAGACTCTAGACCAAGTCATGGACTTTTGTAGTGTTACATTATCCCCCTCTTAAGAACATTCGTCCCCGAATGACACAGATATATTTTTGTAGGGAAAGGATATTCTCAATACTAGCCGCCAAACCAACAATATGCGTATAATCATCATGTGTTAAATCCCATAGGAGTACTTCAAAACTCCATTTTACATATAACAAGGTATTACACATAGCAACCCAAATCACACCACAGAAGATCTTAACATTTTATAACACAATATGAGGAACTACCTTCTCAACATCAACATGAGCTCAAAATGACATTAAAGAGTTAGAATGCTATTCATCTCAAGACATCATCAAAATACAAAAAAAATCTCAAGAAGACAAAACATATTTTTCACATTAGTGCAAGTTAACATAAAAAACCTTTTTTCACGAAAACTCATATTGACTTAAGCCGGTACCAAATATGCACATACTTAGGAACATGCCAAATTTATATTATTATTTATTTTCATAATTAGTAGGAATGACTAACCTTAATCAAGAAAAAAATGAGGATAACAGAACTTCATGTCGTCCTCGGCCTCCCATGTTGCTCCCTCAACTAAGTGGTTTCTCCATAGGACTTTTACAGAGGCCACCTCTTTGTTCCTCAACTTCTTGACTTGGCGTTCTATAACTAGCACCGGAGCCTCTTCATAGGAAAGGCACTCATCAACACTCAACCCTTTAATCGGAAGAATGGATACGGGATTAGCAATACACTTCTTTAGCATGGAGACATGAAATACCATATAAACCTAAGCTAGTTCACTAGGTAATACCATCTCGTGTGCGACCTTTCTGACCCTTTGCAAAACCATACAGGACCCACACAACGGGGACTTAACTTCCCATTTTTTAAGAATCTACTCACCCATTTCATATGTGAAATTTTCAAGTACATTTTATCACCCACTTTGAATTCAAGATCTCTTATTATTTTTTTGGAATAGGAGTTTTGCCGACTATAGGCTATTTTTAACCTATCCCTTAACACCCGAACATTCTCAAAGCATCATAGAAAATTTTGGGACAAAATAGTGAGGACTCACCAACCTCAAACCACCCAACCAGATATCTAGATCGTGTACCATAGAGTGTTTCAAATGGAGCCATTGAAATACTCCAATGGTGATTAGTATTCTAAGAGAACTCAATCAATGGTAAGTGATTGTCCCAATTCCCTTTGAAGTCTATAACACAAGATATTAACATATCCTCAAGGGTTTGAATAGTAAGTTTTGCTTGACCATATGTTTGGAAATGAAAAGCGGTGCTAAGATTTACTTGAGTGCCTAACCTTTTTTTAATAGACCTCCAAAAATGAGACGTGAATTGAGAACCTCTATCCGATATGATGGAGAAAGGCATCCCATGAAGAATTACTATCTCATTAATGTAGATCCTTGCATAATCCTCCGCCGTATAGGTAGACTTAATGGGAATAAAGTAAGCGGATTTTGTCAATCTATCCACTATAACCCAAATTGAGTCATTGCCTCCGCGTTCGAGACAACCCAACAACGAAGTCCATATTAATTTCCATCCACTTCCAAGTAGGAACACCCATTTCTTTAATTAGACCACTATTCTTTAGATGCTTGTCTTTCACTTATTGTCAATTTTGACACATGGATACAAACTCCACTATGTCTTTTTTCAATACATCCCAACAATATACCTCTCTAATGTTATGATACATTTTGGTGGAACCTGGATAAATTGAATATCAAAAACCATGAGCTTCTACAAAAACCCTTCTCCTCAAATCATCAACATCCGGTACATACAACCTATCTTGGTAACTTAGCAACCATCCCCCAGGAGAATGACTCATTCAACTTGCTAAGTACCGATTTCTTCAACTCCATCAATACTGGATCAAGATGTTGTTTAAGCTTCATCTCAACCACTTAGGATGACCCAAATTTTTTATGAACTACAAAAACATTGGTACCCTCCGGTAAAGTCAACACTGCAGCGAAGGTAAGACTATCCTTCAAAATTTTGAAGCTTCTTTCACATGCCTCCGAACCTTCACACTCTTTTGGGTCAAGGTAGTCAAAGGAGAAGCAATTGATGGAAATCCATCTACAAACCTCCTATAGTATCTGGCTAAACTCACGAAACTCCTAATGTCGGGTGCAGTCAATGGTCTAGGCCAATTCTTAACCTCCTCTATTTTCTTTGGATTGACCTCTATACCCTCACCAGAGAAATATAACTAAGAAACACCACCGATCTCAACAAAAACTCACGTTTGTTGTACTTGGCAAATAGTTGGTGTTCCTCAAAAACATGCAACAACACTCTAAAATGACCCATATGATCACCATCAATTTTTAATATACCAAGATATCATCAATGAAGAAAATCACAAAGGAATACAGGTAGTTTCAGAACATCCTATTCATTAGGTTCATAAAAGCCACTGGGGCATTACTGAGACCAAAAGATATCAGTAAAATCTCATAGTGACCATACTGTTGACATCCAATTTTAAACCTCTCCGATGAATTAATTAATTAGCTTTTCAATTCTAAATGATTAATTAGATTTTATGAAAATTTTAATTGTTTTTTCAATTGTTTCAAATTAATCTCATTGCTTTTTCATATTTTAGATGACATATATATGATTTAAATAATTCGTGTATATAATTACTATTTTCATGATCACTCGAAATCGCATCAAAGGATTTTACCTTGCTTAAATATTTTACTGATAAGTTTTGTTTGGATTCGTTATATTATAATTGAAGTCGATTATTTTATTCAAATTGAAAAGCTTAATAATTAACTTAAATTACTTCACCTTATTTATTTATTTTAACGGAATTCGCCAAGTGACTTAACTCGTCTAAATCCATCAATTCTAAGACCAAACCTTCAACCTTTTATCATATTCCCACATTTTATCCCTTCAACATGTCATTTTCCTTTAGCCCACTTTTATTCCCACTGACCCAGTCCTCCTCAACCGACCAAAAACCCATTTTTAAAATTATTTTCAGCCTATCTTGATCTCCAAAATTCCAAATTTCAGCCCAAACTTTTCCCTGACCCGACCTTACCCATTTCTCCGTCTTCTTCTCTGCGTGAAGTAGACACGAAATAGAACTCTAGCAAAAGCAAATGTTAGCAGTGCACAAACCATTTCGACGCATTGACAGCTTGTTCGAACGCGCTTCACAGAGTTAATACGCGTGATTGAGCACGCATACAGGCAGCGTGATGCGCCTTCCACTCGCGCCCTGTCCCAGCCAATTTTTGCAGCAAAAGCGGCTATAGTAGCAGTGCGAGAATTGTCCTTTGGGTAGGGAGATTGTTCCACGTTGCTCACAAAGACGTTGGGATCAAATCCCATCCATCTACCTCATTTCCCTTTACAGAATAGGGTCAAAAGCCTCAGATAAAGTTATTCTTAAGTTTGAATGAATGTTTTTGGGGCGTTTTGAATTTTTGAATGGTCCTTGATTATGATTTTTCCCTTTTCACCCGTATTCCAAACCCTAATTTCCATGCTATATAACATCTTTTCTTCTATGTGATGAGCAGAATTATTTTGGGTGGCTGGGATTGTTCATGTTGGAATATCTTTGATCTAGTTTGGATTAAAGAAGAGAAAATAGGGAGCAAAGTTTTGGGTGAAAGTTTTGCAGAGGAAAGGATCACTATCTAGAAACGTTTGCACAGGGTATACATCTTAGATATAGGCATTCTCCTTTGTTCATAGTCTCTTGAGAACCACAAGAGCTTCTTGAAGTTCAAAGTAGATATTTGAAGTCGCCCCTCCAACTCGTTGTCTCATTTTGCTACCCCAACAAAGGTAAACATATTTCCTATTATTTCTTCATTGTTATGTTTTGACTGATGTTATGCATACCTAGATTCTATCGTCTTTGAAGTCGTGTATGCTCGTGTTTTCGGCTCTATTTTTCTGTGGCTACCTGATGTGTTCTCGGTAAAAATTAATGTAAAGTAGGAGCATGTGTTAGGACGCCAAGAGCCATAGTCACATGCTTATTTTTTCCTCACATATTCATAATGTTAATTTCAAAATATTTAAATCGAACGCGTTACTATCCTTGCTTTTCAGAATCAATGATTGAAGATTTAAGATTAGCTTGAGTTTAATATATGCGAATGACTTGGTCTATTTATGTTTTGAGTGCTCATTAGGTGTTAACCTTTCTATCGAAAGACTTTAGCGTTTTGTTTCGTTTCCTCACTATATTTATCAGGTCAAACTTAAATTGGACTTTGTGTTATCTTGCCTTATTCTATCTAGTGTTCATTCCTCTTCTACTTGCAGTGTTTTGTTACTTGTTACCAACTTTAAATATTCTTAATGTTATCTTAGTTGATGCATCGGCAGAATGCTATCCTTTGGTGTCCCTATTTATTTTAGCTTAAGACAAAGTCAAGAATTCCTTCATCTCTCTGTTTAGATCTTCAAAAATGCCTTTCCTTATTCATGTTTTGAAGTCCTAAATCATTTATTTCGTTGTCTGTTGCTACCAGTTGATGAGCTTTTGACTTTGAAATCTCCCTTAGTTTGTGTATGATTTTTATCTTAGTTTAATCAGTGAGTCTTAGCGTGTTTATTTATATATATTTTTTTGTTTTTACCTTTAGTTTATTTATCTAGGTACATGCTCACTGCTTGGGTTCAGTTCTAATACAATAGCTCGATTCAGATCCTGTTCTTTGGCTGAAATCGTGTTAAAAATAAAAGTCTTAAAATAACCGAGTTGCTCTAAAGTACAAGGTCTCTTTCGTTTATATATCGACTTCCTCTCTTGTTCTCTTTCCCTAAATCGCTTTTCCTTGGCCTCACACATGGCTTATGAAATGAAGTTAAAATCGATTTTCAGCACAAGGATTAGTTACTGCTTCTTTCTATATTTGTTTTGTTAAGTGCATTGTTCTTTAGTCTTAGTCCCTGTTAGAATTCTTAGTATAGATTATGTGGCTATATTAGTTTGTCGTTGTCTAGGTCACATCATTTTTAAGAGCTAATGGTAATAGAGATCCTTCTCTTAGTTTGCATTACATTCAGACTGATCATAAAATTTTTTAATTTTACTCTCTCTATATAGCTGCCACTTTATATGTGGGTTCGAAATACTCTAATTCTCCTTCTCTTAGTTTGCATTACATTCAGACTGATCATAAAATTTTTTAATTTTACTCTCTCTATATAGCTGCCACATTATATGTGGGTTCGAAATACTCTAATTCCTTTGTTCTTAGAAATAGTTGGGTTGTGCGCCTATTGCATGATATTAATTTTAACTCTTTTAAAAAATTGATCTCTGTCCAAGCATGTTGTAATTGACCATAAAAGTTGTTATTTAATCCCCTTAGAATAAATTATGCTTATAAGAATCCCACTTGTTAAGTTTGTCTTAAAAAAAGAAAAGAAAAATGAAAAGAAGAGAGAAAAAATATATATAAAATTCGAAAGCCTTTGAAATGGTTTTCTTTGAAAATTCAGTATCTGTTCTATATGGTTTAAGTTGGAATTATTGCCTTTTTGTTCCTTAAAAAGTATAAGTGAAACAGAAGTTTTCCATTTTTGCTTTGTTTAAACATCGTTTCCTATTCTAATGAGCAAATATATTGATTTTAGTGAGTAATTGGTTATCACGGTTGCTCGTATCTCTCAAGTATAAGTCCATCATTTATCTCAAATGAATACTAATATTTTATATCTGTTCTTTTTGCATGTGAAAACCCGTTTGAGTCCAATTGGAATCCACAATCCCTTGCATTTCTGGAGAGCCGTAAAGACTCATAGCTCTTTCTATCGAGTCAAACCATGAAGTTGATGAACAGGCTCGAAGCGGAAAAAATCAAAACATGCCGAGAAGTTCAAGATTTGAGCCAAGAATCTCAAAAAATTATATTTTTTTACTTTGTATTATTTTTTGTTTTTGGGCTTAAGTCCTTATTGATTTTAATTTACTTATTACTATCTTCTAGCTTAGGACAGGCATAAATCAACGGGCCTATTACCCAAAAAAATAAATGGGTCCAAATTCCAGTCCAGGCGGATAGAAACAAGATTTGGACCCAACTCTCTTTCTCTCTCTCTCTCTCTCTCTCTCTCTCTTTCTCTTGATTCTTTGTTTTTTTATTTTCTATTATTTGTCGTTATCTTTAGGGTTGGTAATTTCAAATTTCCGTAAGACGCTGTTTGTTTTAATTAAATCAAGTCGATCAAGTGTAAATAGATAAAAAATTAAAATTTGAAAAATTAAATAGCTTACTTAATAAATCAAATACTTCATGTTTACAAACAAACTTTGAATAAATTCTTTATCTCAATTCAAGTAAAGCATTTTACCCAAATTTGTTCTTTGTCGGATAATCGCGAGTTAGAGAGTATTTTAGGTGCTGTGAAAACCTTCCTAAAATATAAACAAGAATCCCCGAAGCCCCTTTAAGGTTTTCAATCAGTTTTGTGTTTAAATCTTTTTAAACTAAGTTTTCTTGATTTTTCTCTTTAAAAAAAATTAAGTGGCGACTCTAAAAAGTCAAAAACCATAAAATATTTTTTTTGAAATAAAATAGAATGGCCACTCTGTTGGGGTTTTGGAGGATTCTAACCTTAAAACTAAATTTATTTGGTTATGTAAAATAAATGTCTGTTAGTTTCTTTATCGTATTATATCAGTTGTTTCATTTTCATTGCATATCTTACTCCGTCAAATGATAATTGTTTATTTATCACTTAAAGGACGATTATGCGAGTTCGCAATCGTTCGTTAACCAAATTTTTTCTCGGGGCACCCTGATGAATGTAGTTGGATACTTGATAGTCAGTGGTCGTTAACTATCCCGGCCTATGTAGTCCGTTAGGGTCACCCTTTCAACAATAAATAAAATCCACTCCTAGTGAAACTAAAATAGAGCTAAATCAAATCCTGAAAGTAGCACATTGGCTAAGATGACACAAACCCCAAGGAGTGTTGAGCCCATTAGAAAGACCGCCCTGAGTCCAAAGAGCCCATGGCTCGATTGGACGATCATACTTTTATTCTATTTGGAAGATGTTTGCGTGTTGGATGGGTTGTTGTGTCTTGTAGGGCTGGTAACTAACTATTTATATGTTTTTATAGGTGTCAAGACAATTATTAAGATTCAAAAAGGTGACCGAGATACCCGATCTTCTTCGTGTGTGGTGGAACAACCTCAAAGACTGTCAAAACAAAGAAATCTCAATTCACTTTGGCCACCTACATTTAATAATTGACTACAAGGTTTGGCCTGAGTTTATCTATGTAATTACTAAGTTCTGGGACGACAAAAGAATGATTTTTCGATTTGTGGATGTTGAAATAACACGAACAATAGAGGAAATAAATGATTGTCTGGATTTCATCGGAACATGTGGCAAAAGGAAAAAACATCTAGATCACCACATCCTGCTACCAGATAGGCTAACTAGTCTAGAACTGAAGGACATGTTACTGTTAGTTAAAACGAACTAGTTTGATACTCAAAGTATACCATCGATGAGATTCTTTGAAAGGTGGGGACATGATAGCTATTTCTGAAAAAATATGAATGAGTTCCACATTCATAGTACTTAGGGATAGACTTAGATGATCACATCTACTTATACCTCATAGGAACGAAAGAATTCCCTCAGGATGAAGGAAATGGGATCGATACCCGAATTGTGATGGTTGTAGACACCATCTTTAGAGGTATTGGTAAAAAAAAGAAGCAAAGAAACACTACAGTTTGGACACGATTACTTTGGCTGACACCTATCGATCTCTGAGTTTGTGTAAGAATTGATCTCCATTTCTCCAAGTGGAAACATTTTACATTAGTGGTGTATGACTAAACATCTTTGTAAAAAAGACGACACTTCGCACCAGGAGTTGTCCAAGCCAACCCAGACGAGTCCCCTTGAATAGTACGAGTTTTATCTAAGCATTCACAAGTTCCCAATTCACACCACGAGGGATGTATGGGCAAAGGTATTCTATGACCTTAGGGAAGGAGACATACAGTGGATGTTTCTAAACTTTATGTGAGAAATGATAGCGGCTCGAGGGTTCAAACGTACTTTTTTATCCTTCCCGATATCAGAGGAATGCGACTATACTATTCAAGTAGGGTCATGCGACAATTTGGCAGAAGTCAAATCATACCTGTCAAAGGGGATACTGGCTCCTACGTAATTAATTCTAATGGGTGTGTTAAGATATCTTTCGCAAAAAACATCCTCTAGGAATGGTCCAGCGGGTAAACATGAAAGGAAGTATTGCTGAAAACAGGTATGAAGCCGGGTATGTTGATGAATACAGAACATGGTTGCAAGATGATTTGCATTGTGTAGTGAACCCGACACCACACGTTGGTCGACAAATTTAAGACGTCCAAATGAGGATCTAGATCCAAACCTATCATTTTAAGCAGGAATAGGACCAAAAGGCATAGGAATTTGAAAGAATAAAGCAAGAGTACAAATCATGAGAATATGAAAGCTAGAGCGCCTTAGCTGTGATGTCACAAGAGTTAATTGATGCGAGAGCATGTTTGATGCATGTAGATACAACCATGGATGAGCAAATTAACACTCTTCGTCCTGTGCCGCCATCCTCCAAAGCTGTGTTTGCTGAGCTGTATGTGGTAACAAGCACGTACATCATCCCCGAGGAGCTAGAAAAAGGAAAAGGAGGAGCGGCTCCTTCAACCTTTTGATTCCCCTCCGTGGGACTATCTTCTATTTTTTATTTGTAATGTAATCCCCTTCCCGTAAAATTTATCCCCTTTCCGATTAAAACTCTGTAAGTAATTCCATAATTATTTGTGAAGCTTAATTTGGGGGGGTACAACAATCTGTTTTAAATGACGCAATACATCCTTCAATTGGTAGACCTACCCTTGGCACAAAAGGGCCACATGCATGATTAGGACGCGATATATGTGTTTTTAACTGTTTATGTGATATGTTGTTTTGAATGAGGGCATCGTTAACCCATTCGTGTCCAGAAAATTAAAAAAATTTACATAAGTCACTATTAGAAAATGTCCGAGCAAATTTCCCGAGTTTTAAGTTTCTCATCCAAAAATAAAACTCATCCCCAAATCCTAAACAGTACTCTATCTTCTTAAGAAAGGTAAAATCACCGCGATGGACAAATGCAAAAATATCCATACTGAACCAACAGAAGAGGATCTGATCTATATACGGAGGAAGCGCGGGAAGTGCCTGTATAGCATGCTGTATTCTCCTGATAGCCCCAAGTTAGAGAACATTGAAGAAAGTTATGAGCAAGATATTGACCATAAACTTTTTCTCGAAGGATATTTGGCAGGAGGAGACCAGAAAGTCACTCTCGAAGCGTATCCACTAGAATACCAAACAAAGATGGAAGCCATTTTGTGCGCCCTTATTTTTGAGCACTATTGTTCGAGGCGTATGTTGAGGACCATCGAAAAAGCATCCTCCCAAGTGGGACAGGGGGAATCCGCAAGACTTGTTAGTGTCATCCCAACCATAAAGGGCATATGATAGATGAGTGCACAGAGTATAAGAATGCGGTCAGTCGTTTGCTCAATATGGACAATATTTTAAACAGTTAAGGTGAGAGTGTCATCATCGCATGTGATGAGCCGCGGCTCGACATACTAGTCACTGAGAAGACTATATTGTATCGTTGCTCATTCACACCTTTCATGAAAACAATGTTGGAGGTCTACTCAGAATTCGTTCGAAATGGAGTCTTCAACCCTTTCTATAAGGACATGGACATGTTATATTCCCTTCGGTTTGAAGTTCGGAAATGTTGCCCCTATCAAAATGTCGCTGACCATAGCATTGAAAAGTGTCCTCCATTCCGACACGACATGAAATATCTTATCTGCATATGAAAGATTCAAGTCGAGTCTGTTCCCCGTGGCTGACATAACAGCAAGAAGAAAAACGACTGATATGGATCCACATTTTATCTTTTAAAGCTCTGTTGTTATTTTTAATTTTTCTTGTAATCGTAATGAATAAATGAACCAAAACAAGTATTTCCTTTTGTACTCGAACTACGCAGGGCCTGAATTCTCCTTGTGACATATGTAGGCATCCTTTCAAGGCCCGACCCCTATCATTCAAAATTTTCATTCTTTCCTTTAATTCTACAAGGAAATGTGAGGATCACCGGACGTCAAAAAGATTCAGCAAAAAAACCTTAGCTCAACGTGATTTATCTTTCTAGTATTATCCCAAATTTAAACGAACAAACTCCTACTTGTTAAAAAAAAACATTTTTCCCTTTACTCGTGGATTAAAATGTCCTCAAACAAAGAAATTGTTTTGTTAATCTGTTCTCTATGTGATATCCTACATTACATATTCCAAACTCAAACTAACAAATTTTCCTTTGAGTGTTTCCCTCCACATGTACTTATAAACTTGTCTGTGTCGATTAAACTGGATGATCATCCCTACTTCACTAGATCCAAAAAGCCTTTAGATTCCTTTCCCGACCAAAGGTCAGATAAAAAACAGAAATAGGGGACAACAATGAAGAAGTCAGTGTTATTGATGTTGTGGTTGCTCAACCCACCATAGCGGATCAAATGAATTGATTATGCAACTGATTCAACATGTCGTTGAGATGAGAGTGGAAATACAAAGGAGATAGGAATTTCCTCCACTAGGTTTTACTACAAATGCTGCTACTGATAGAAGGCCTACGTTCAGAACACCCCATCTACTCCTACAAAAAATCCCTCAATCATAAATTTAACCACACAAAATAGTCAGTATGCCTTGTACACCTACAAGACTCCACCACCTTTTCAAAACCCCAATCCTCAAATACCACCCCTCCTCAAAATTCCCATTATCAAACCGCTCCGCTCCCACAAAACAAAAAGGCATTCCATCCCCAAACATCTCTCCATCATCAAAATCAGCATACTAACCCCCAAACCTTCCCACAAAATTACCAAACTACTCAAAACACCCCAAGTCCTCTGTAGCTCCACCACTACCCAGAAAAACAACCTTTCAAATTCTTGTCCGAAATGAGCGTGACGTGAATGGTTTTAAGCTCGACCATTATGAGGAGTGGGAAAGAGAGTGAAGGTCGGAAAAAGAGTTCGCAAAGATAGACATAAAAGAGGAGATCCGAAAAGCATTGAAGGAACTTCAATGCATTCGTGACGTTGCCGGTTTGAACTATGAGAATTTATGCATTTATCTGAATCTGGGCCTCCAAGAAGGTTCAAGATGCCAAAGTTTGATACTTTTGGAGGAACAGAGAATCCCTTAGCGCATATGAGGGCCTACCATTCCAAAGCTTCTCCACTCAAACTTCGGCTAAAAAGCCTATTTAGTAGGCCAACTGGAATGCTTTGGCTAAGGACTTCATCGAACGGTTTTCCAATAATGTAGATATCGTCCCTAATCGTTATTCCTTTAGAAAAGATGAAACAAAAATTTAATGAAAACTATAGAGAGCTTTCGTACCGGTGGTGCAAGGAAGAAACTAGAGTACAACCTCCTATGTCCAAAAAGAGATAGTTTAAGTGTTTGTACGGGTGCAAGAGCCCGAGTACTATAATAGAATCATGTTTTTCATTGCAGAAATATTTGCTTAGATAGTTAAGATTGGATAGACTATCGAGGATGGGTTGAAAACCGGGAAGATTGCTCGTGTTGCTGCGTTGCCCGCATCATCGGGTTTGTTGAAGAAGAAAAGAGAAAATGTATCTGATGTCTCTTACGAGGGGAGAGAGACCCTCAGAAGATCAACATCCTACCAAGGTTGTCCTCGACCTTCCCTGAATTCTTACAAAGCTTGCTATACGCAAGTTGTTTATCCAAATACTCCTCCTCCCATCCCCAAAATGCTACCTCCACATACCGAAATGCCCCCCTCCAAATTACCAAAATCCATCTCTCATTTTAAAAAATTCTCCTCCACTTTATCAAATTCAATCCCCTGTTTACCAAAATGTTGCCCCTAGTTGTGCCAATGTGCAGTAAAACTACAACACACACCCATAGTATATCAATTTCAAGATCCACTATACCAAAATACCCTTACGAATTACCCAGCCCCATTGCCAAATTATAAAACAAATCCTTATCCAAAAACCAAACTCCCTGTCCAAAAACCCGAAATTATCAACAGATGCCTCCTCACCAATAAGGCAACTATGATCCTCTTCTACCCATATTCGAGAATAAGCCCCCTAGAAACTTTACCGCGCTCGGTGAAAGCCAAAAAAAGTTGCACCAGCAACTCGATGCGGCTGGATTCAAGATATGATCGACCAAGCAGTGGTTTCTCTTCAAACACTCACAACCAATGTCAACACTAATCCTTTTCCGAATCATGGAGGCGTCAATATCAATATGGTAGAAACAGATGATGACTCGTGCATGACTAAGGCAATAAATCCGATTGTTGGTGATGAGTTAGAAAGGTCCATGGCCTCTCTGAGCGTTAAGGAGAAAAAGGAGTTCGTGATCCTAACACCCGCAAAATTTCTTGCCTTGGTTCCATTAGAAACTCCTGCTAGGCCGAAGTTTGTGATTGAAACCGCTGCCACTCAGGTATGACCCGATCTGGGAGGTTTATACTCCCGAAGAGTTATCTCTTGGAGGGCAGAAGAAGGACCAAGGGTAAAGGACGATAAGTGAGGGAGAGGCTGAAGAATTCTAGAGGAAGATTAAGCCCAAAGACTATTCGACCGTTAAGCATCTAGATAAAACCCCGGCTAAGATTTCTGTGTGGGCCCTATTGATGAGTTTCCAACTGCATAGGTGTCATGAAATGAGTTTAGACCCTAGCCAAAACCGGCATCGTTGACCTCTCAGAGGTTGCAGACAAGCCTACATACGTCATCGTTACATCATCTAGATAAATTTTAGCGGAAAATATGAAGTTTTTGTTTAGTTGAAGTATACTTAAACTTCATAATATGAAACATTGTATTCGAATAAAATCATCTACATAATTTCATAAACGTTCACAACAACCATCTAATACCAAGATACTCAAATGAATGAAATAGTTCATAACTACATTAAATGTATATTTACCAAAATGACACCAATACAATGTCTGAAATAAGTGAGAAAGAAACGCTAGGGGAACATCCTCCACTAGCTCATGCCTACACCAAAGCTAGAATATAAAAGATATATGCAATCACACACAGGGGACATGCATGATTAATAAGATCTCTCTCCTAACGATATGAGTTATGAAAAGTCAAATAAGTGGACTTGCCAAATCGAATCAGGAAAGTAATGGTATTAGAGTAACATGCATCATTCTACATATCATTTTGCAAACAACACATAACATACTGCACATCATATCACATAGTTCATATTATTTCTTCACATGCCATGAGACCTTGGAATAATGGTCTTGACATTAAGACTTCCCAAAATGAGGGTTGAACATATGGGACCACAACAAGGGATCCTTCTTTAGCAAACACATAGTCTGCTTCATTAATTCATACGTGCTTCATTTCCATTCATTCATATACTAGAGTAAACACCAGCTATACCTAGGATGTAGTTTAAGACTTTCATCGGGTTCACTGTGCAATGACCAAGAATGACATAGTGTCATTACTTAAGTGTAGTTCACCTCCTGATCATCCTATCCTAACACCTTTGGTATTGTTCATTTGTTTGTATACATTACTTGAGGCAGTTCTCATTCTTTCTTTGGCAACTTTAACCTTAACCGACATAGATCATGTGAGCATCATGAAATCCAGTGTTTAACCCCACAGGGAAAAGAGGTGGAATCACCAGCCAAAGTGAACCAAAACATTCTAGCGTATATAGCGAGTCGAACCCTGCTAGAACCCTATATTGGCAATATAGGTTCGAAGACTAGGAGATATAAGGAGACCCTTCAGCTACATGGAAAGAGTTCAAAAAGGGATTCCTTGATCATTATCTGCCATTAAAGATCTGAGAGTCCCATCCGGATCAATTCATAAATCTCAACCTAGGAAATATGAGTGTGAGAGAGTATAGTCTCAAATTTAATTTTTTAGCCTGGTATGCTCCTAATATAGTAGCTACTATGAAGGATAGAGTTCATCAATTTGTGGAAAGATTAAATTCTTATCTGATTCGAGACTATACAATTGCTTCATTGAATATAGATATGGATATAGCAAGGATGCAGGCGTTTGTGCAGAAGTTGGAGGATCAAAGGCAAAGAAGGACGCAATAGTCGGAAAAAGGGCATTCTAAGAGAGCCAGATCCATGGGGCAGTTTAGACCATCGAAAGGTTAGTTTAGCCTCGGTACTCTAACAGACCACCTAGGTCGTCATCTTTCTACTCTAAAGCTAGTGATCCACCATGGTTCCAAGGGTTTAGAGGCAATCAATTTGGGCAATGAAGTGAAAGCTAAGGATCACATATAGCGAGTCATCAAGAGTAGGGAATACGAGCCATTCAATTCCTCCAAGACAACCTTGTAAACAGTGTGGAAGGAATCACCTAGGTGCATGCAGGTTTGGTACGAATATTTGTTTTTGGTGTGGCACACCACGGCATATAATGAGAAACTGCCCTTATAGGGGAGTGGGTGGCGTTGCACCATTGATTGCTTGAAAGTTAAAAAGAACACCAGAATTATTAGTGAAGCCATTTGAAGTATCTACACTAATTGGTGAGTCTATTATAGCTAAAAGGGTTTATCGTAATTGAATTGTAACTATTTGTGGTCGCGACACATTGGCTGACCTTGTTTAGCTAGACACAGTAGATTTTGATGTCATAAGGGGTGTGGATTGGATAGCCTCTTGTTATGCCACAGTAGATTACCGAACTAATTTAGTTCATTCTAGTTCCCAAAAGAGGTAGTCCTTGAATGGAAAGGTAATATTTGGGTGCCAAGAGGTAAATTTATTTCTTATCTTAAGGAAAAGAAGATGATTTCAAAAGGATACATATACCATATGGTTAAAGTGAAAATGTCGATGCGGAGCCACTAACCCTTCAATCCATTCTGGTGGTAAATAAATTTCCAGATGTATTTCTTTAAGATCTACTAGGTTTGCCTCCAAAATGATAACTAGATTTCGTTGTTGATGTGCTTCCAGACACTCAATTTATCTCTATTCCTTTGTATAGAATGGCTTTGGCAAAATTACGAGAGTTTATGGAGCAATTAAAAGACTTAATGGAAAAAGGATTCATAAGGCCTAGTATGTCCCCATGGGGAGAACCAGTTTTATTTGTACGTAAAAAGGATGATTCGTTAAGAATGTGTATCCACTACCGGCAGTTGAATATGGTAACGATTAAGAAAAAATATCCCCTCACTAGAATTGATGATTTGTTTGATCAATTACAAGGTGCTAGGTGTTTTTCAAGGATTTACCTGAGGTCAGGTTATCACAAAGTGAGTGTCAAGGACAAAGGTATACCCAAGACAGCTTTCCGAACATGGTATGGTCATTTTGAGTTCTTAGTCATGTCATTTGGTCTAACAAATGCACCAACAACTTTTATGGATTTGATTAATAGGGTGTTCAAGCCATTTTTAGATGTGTTCGTGATAGTTTTCATAGATTAAATTTTGGTGTATTCAAGATCGGAAGATGATCATGCTAATCACTTGCGGCAGGTTTTACATATTCTCAGTGATCGTAAATTGTATGCAAAGTTCTCTAAATCTGAGTTCTGGTTGAAATCTGTAGCATTCCTAGGTTATATTGTATCCGAGGAATGAAAAATGGTTGATAACCATAAAATAGAAGCCGTGAAAAACTGGACAAGACATACAATGCCTACGGAGTTTCGTCGTTTTCTTGGATTTGCAGGTCAATACAGAAGGTTTGTTGAATGATTCTCTTCCATGTCTGAACCCTTAACAAATCTAAATCACAAAGAAACCAAGTTTCAGTGGAGCGATGTGTATCAAAGAAGCTTCCAAGATATGAAGAGTAAATTTACTTTTACACCTGTGTTGGTACTTGCAGAAGGTACACAAGGCTATGTAGTGTACTGTGATGCTTCGGGAGTGGGCTTAGATTTTGTATTGATGCAGCATGGTAATGTTATAGCTTATGGCTCAAGGAAGCTGCGGCCACATGAGAAAAAGTATCTAATCCATGATCTAGAGCTACCAGCAGTTTTGTTTGCTTTGAAGGTATGGCGCCACTACGTGTATGGAGTTCATGTTGACATATACACTGATCACAAAATCTTGCAATATATGTTTATGCAAAAGGACTTAAATCTGAGGCAGCGAAGGTGGCTGGAGCTATTAAAATATTATGAAATTGACATCTTATATCATCCCGGTAAAACTAATGTAGTAGTTGATGCTTTAAGTTGTAAAATAATGGAAAGTACTTATGGGAAGTCCATGGAAAGACAAGGAATGACTAAGGATCTGTGCCAACTAGTGAACTTGGGCGTTTTCCTTCTTGAATTTCAAGACGAAGGGGTTATTATGGAAAATGCGACAGAATCCTCATTAGTAGTGGAAGTGAAAGAGAAGCAGTACACTGATCCAATTCTTTTACAACTTAAAGAGAATGTACTACATGGTATGACAAAGGCATTTGGGCTTAAGAAAGATGGAGTACTTCAATGTCAAAACAAATTGTGTGTACCTAATATAGATGAACTAAGAAAGAGGATCATGAGGGAAGCACATAATTCAAGATACTCTTTTTATCCGGGGTCAACTAAAATGTATCATGACTTGAAATAAATGTATTGGTGGGGGGACATGAATAAGAACATTGTAGAATTTGTGGCTCAGTGTCCAAATTTCAACATGTAAAAGTAGAACGCCAAAGTGGTGAAATTCTTTATAGGTGGACTCGAAATTTAGATTTTCTTAGACGCATCAATGATGGTGAAGCTGTGAAGCTTATCATACAGATACATGCTGGAGTTTGTGGCACACACATGAATGGATTCACTTTGGAGAGGAAGATCCTTCGAGCCGGTTATTATTGGATTACTATGGAGCATGAATGTTAGATGTTTGTGCAGAAATGTAATAAATGTCAAATGCGTGGGGATTTGATCCGAATGACACCTCACGAACTTAATGCTATGAGTTTACCTTGGCCGTGTGTAGCTTGGAGCATGGATGTCATCGGTCCGATAGAGCCAGCCGCTTCTGATGGACATAGATTTATTTTGGTTGCCATCAATTATTTCACCAAGTGTAGTAGAAGTATCTTCTTACAACTCCGCGACCAAGAAGGTTGTAGTTGATTTTGTTCGCAACAGTCTGATATGCAGGTTTGCAGTGTCAGAATCAATCGTTACTAATAATGGTGCAAATATCGACAGACATTTGATAAGAGATATATGTGAGCAATTCAAGATTACTCATCGAAACTCAACCGCCTATCATGCTGAAATGAATGGAGTTGTAGAGGCTGCAAATAAGATCATCAAGAAGATTTTGTGGAAAATGATTGACAATCACCGAGGTTGGCAAGAGATGTTACCATATTCTTTGTTGGGTTATCAAACCACTCTCAAAACGTTTATTGGAGATACTCGATACTTGCTTATAATTGGCAAAAATAGTCATAGCTGCTAAAGTTGAGATATCGTCTTTGAGAATCATCCTGGAAGCTGAGTTGAGTAATGATGAATGGGTCAGCAAGCGGATTGACCAATTGACATTGATCGACGAGACGATAATGGTTGATGTTTGTCATGGTGTGTCTCACCTACTCCTCTTTTGGTTTTTCCATTACCAATCGCGGGTAACCCCCGGTCTGCAATTATATCAACAAACAATGGGTCGCGTTTTCCTAAAGAGAGTAAGAGCTAGAAATATTGAAGTATGCTAAGTTAGTACTTAAGCGCTTTTTTCCACTTTAGGATGAGTACGAAGGAAAATTCGCACCGAATTGGCGAGCACCTTATATGGTTCGCAAAGAATTATCTGGAGTTGCTTTGATCCTGTCGGATATGGATGGCATCGCATGGCCGAAACCGATCAACTCAGATGCTGTCAAGAGATATTATGTGTGAAACTTATTTTGTTTTTAGTCGTTTCCTTGTATTCATTATGTTTTTGCTTATAAATTCTTCGTTTTGAATTTTATCCCTCTTGTAATGAACTACGTCTAATTTGAATTCTCAATAATGATATACGTAGGCGGCCTATTCGGCCTCGGTCACCCCATTTATCCCTTGAATATTTCTTTGTGTTTGAACTACGTACGACCTGATTTCTCAAGAATGAGATATGTAGGCGGTCTATGCCAGCCTCGATCGATTTTTTTTTGTCAATTTCTTTTTATTGTTAACCTTTGTGGGGAGCTATGTTTGACCCGATTCCTGCCTCAACAGGATATGTAGGCCCCCACAACGGTTCGGTCACATCCCTGTAAGATTTTTTTTTTTTTGATTTATAATAAAATTGGGACAGAATTTTTGAGAGGGACTCAACAATTCTCAAAAAGAAGATTATTTCTCATCAAGTTGAGACTTATGTTACTTTGGGGATCTGCAAGTTGTAAAGAATTTCAAGTATATGTAAAAAATTCCATGATTTGCCCACTGCCAATTAAAGATAAGCCAAGAATGTTAACTGGGACAGAAATTTTGAGGATGGCCTAAAAATTTCAAAATGGGTTTATAGACAGTCAAGAGTGACTCTAAATAATCCGCAGCGAATAATCAAATAGTCCTCGAAGCATCAGACTCAAAGAAGTTCTCTAAGCCTTACTTCACATGATACCTAACAGTAACCTTTTTTAAAAATTTTACTTTTCAAAAATTTATTTTTCTTAAAATTTTCCCTTTATTTTTCATTTTTTTCAGAATAAAATATTTTTTCTTATTTATCAGGATACAGGAGATAAGAAAATCAATCGGAGAAAGCAGGACAAGGAGAAGACAACTGAAGAAATGACACAGATCCGTTTGTTTTAAAATTAATAATTTTTCTGTGAACGTAGGTTTATAAGAATTATTTTATATTGCTTATATCAAAGACTTGGATACATGAACAACATTGTTTCATCTAATCCCTAAAAACATGAATTCTATAATAAAGATATAACTATGTTCGAAGATGAATCAAATGAAAACTCCGGTAAAGACATTTTACAGTTTCACCGAGGACGTCATCCGCATCATATTATCGTACCTGATAGTATTACTACCTGGAGGGTCATTTTATTTCTATTGCCGATTGAGATGATACACTAACAAGAGGGTCATTTTATTTGTGTTATCGATTTAGATGATACACTACCTGGAGGATCATTTTACCATATCGTCAAATGAGACGTTGTCATTATCCAGAAGGCCTCTAGAAGATCACTATGTTGCTCGATTGAAGAATTATCTTCATTTGGTACAAAGGATGGCCTCCAGAAGAAAATCATGCATCGTGAGTTAATATTCATGCATTTCGGAATGTCGTGCATCGCGAGAAGATATTCATGCCTCGCAGAAAATCATACATCGCGAGAAGATATTCGTGCCTCGATGAAAATCATTCATCATGGAAAATCATGCATCGCAAGTTAATATTCATTCATAATAGAAAATCATGCATCGTGAATTAATATTAATCCATCGTAGAAAGTCGTGTATCACAAGAAGTTATCCATGCCCCACAGAAAATCAGGCATCGTTAGAAGATATTCATTTCTCCCATAAAATAATGCATTAAGGAAAATCATGGATCGCGAGTTAATATTCATGCATCGCGGAAAATCATTCGTCACGAGTTAATATTCATGCATCCTGAAAAGTCATGCATCGCGGGAAAATATTCATGTATCGCCGAAAGTTTTGCGTCGCGTGAGAAAATTCTTGCATTGCAGAAAATTCATGCATTGTGAAAGGGAAATCATGCATTGCGAGAGAAATAAATCATGCATCCCAAGAGAAATGTCTACCCCTCGACATCAACCACATCTTTTATTTTGAAAAGAGTGAATGCCAAGAGTATCTCGAAAGAAACATCAGGATAAATATCAATAATTCATCAACTTTTATTTATTTCGACATCAAATGAAGAGTATATTGAAAATTATGTTGCAAACATAAGACATAAGCTTTATTCGCTTTACGTCAAACTGATCAAGTGTTAAAACGGTAAAAGACACTATCCCCATTTGAATTGCATTTTTTATGCTAATGAGTTTATCTCCAATCTTTGTGGAGAGCATCTGGAAGGATGAATTCTCCAAAAGAAATGACAGGCGCGGACGACAACAAAAGGATGTAACACAACGTTAAAATTTTCTTAGCACTGAATTGGAACATAGTCCAAATAGTAATGACAAAGTCTTAGGACGCGAGCAGAGGAGTGACTTCCATCACAATCAAACCACAATCCTATCAAAAGGCATGTGGATTTTTTGTTAGATTTCTCGATTTCAGTCTCTCCTTTAGAAATTTTTGTATCTGCCAAAAGCAAGTTTCCAACCTAAGTGACATACACCAAAAGCCTTGGAAATTATACCCATGCAAGTTCTTACCGATGGATGTGAAGAGCTCCACATTCATGGCTAAGAGGTAACTATACTCCTTTTCATACTCAACTAAAACTGTCATTTGTCCACACCAAAGGTTATCTAACATAATAGATTTCTTTTTCGATTGATCGAGTTGAACTACAAGCAGCCTGATTCCCAAAGTAAAAGGGTATGTAGGCGGGATCAATGTTGAGAACTCGGTTGTATTCCAACATTCTATATTAAATTCTATCCCCAAGCGTTTTGTCCCTTTCATAATTTGGTATATGGATGGCTCTGAATTCTTTTAAAATCGTGCGTCAAACCGAGTATACCGCATTACGAGCGGCCTAAATTCTCATATAGGCTGAGATATGTAGGAAGCCCATTTTCAGGGTTCGGTCACAACTACTAAAGTCCGTGCCAAATCCCTTTCCAAGAGTCGAGCATGTGGTCACTCAAAATTGGCTTGGTCAATTTCATTTTCCTCGAATTTCTTGCATCAATCCAAGTGAAATGAGGAATAGTTGTTGACACCCAATTTTTAACCTCCTCGATGAACTAATTAATGAGAATTTAAATTCTAAATGATTGATTAGATTTTATGAAATATTTAATTATTTTTTCAATTGTTTCAAATTAATCTCGTAGGTTTTCATATTTTAGATAATATATATATGTTTTACATAATTTGTGTATATAATACTATTTTTATGATCACTAGAAATCGCCTCAAAGGATTTTACGTTGCTTAAATATTTTACTGATTAGTTTTGTTTGGTTTCGATATTTTATAACTAAAGTCGATTATTTTATTTCGTTAAAATTGAAAAGCTTATTAATTAACTTATATTATTTCTCCTTATTTATTTATTTTAGAGGAATTCTCCAAGTGACTTAATTTGGCTAAATATATCAATTCTAAGACCAAACCTTTGGCTTTTTATCATATTCCCACATTTTATCCCTTTCAGCAAATAATTTTCCCCTAGCCCAGTTTTATTCCCACTGACCCAATCCTTCTCAACCGACCAGAAACTTTATTTTTTATTATTATTTTCAGCCCATCTGGATCTAAAAAATTCCAAATTTCAGCCCAAACTTTTCCCCGAGACAATCTCGCCCGTTTATCCGTCTTCTTCTCTGCGTGAAGAAGACACGAAAATAGAACTCTAGAAAAAGTAAACACTGGCATTGCATGAACCATTTTGGCGCGTTGATAGCTTGTTTGAACGCGCTTAACAACATGAATACGCGGGATTCAGAACACATACAGGCAGTGCGATGTGCCTTCTGCTCGCGTACTATCCCTGCTAATTTTTGCAGCAAAAACGATTGCTGTACCAGTGCTAGAATCGTCCTTGGAAAAGGGAGATTGCTCAACGTCTCTCCAAGGACGTTTGGATTGAATCCTAGCCATCTACCCCCTTTCCCTTTCCAGAATAGGGTCAAATGCCTCAGATAAAGTTGTTTTTTTTAATGAATGTTTTTGGGGCGTTTTGAATTTGGAAGGGTCCTTGATTCTAATTTTCCCCTTTTCCCCTCATATTACGAACCCTAATTTCCCTACTATATAACATCTTTTCTTCTATGTAATGAGCATATGTTATTTTTGGGGGGCTGGGGATTTTCTTGTATGAATATCTTACAACTAGTTTAGATTAAAAGAAGAGAAAATAGGGAACAAAGTTTTAGGCGAAAGTTTTGCAGAGGAAAGGATCACTGTCTAGAAACGTTTACACAGGGTATACATCTTAAAATATATACGCATTCTCCTTTGTTCGTAGTCCATTGAGACTCTGTTGAGAACAACAAGAGCATCTTGAAGTTCAAAGTAGATATTTGAAGTCGCCCCTCTAACTCGTTGTTGTCTCATTTCGCTGCTCTGACAAAGGTAAATCTATTTCCTCTTATTTCTTCATTGTTATGTTTTGACTTCTGTTATGCCCACCTATATTCTAGCGTCATTGAAGTCGTGTATGCTCGTGTTTTCGACTCCATTAAAATGTGCTACCTGATGTGTTTTCTGTAAAAATGAAATTAAAGTAGGAGCATCTATTACGCCTCCAAGAGCCATAGTCACTTGCTTTTTTTTTTCTCGCAAATTCATAATGTTAATTTTAAAATGTTTGAATCGAATGCGTTAGTATTCATGTTTTTCAAAATAAATGATTGAAGAGTTCGGATTAGTTTGAGTTTAATATAGGACAATGTCTTGGTATGTTTAAGTTTCGAGTTCTGATTAGGTGTTAACCTTTGTTTTGAAAGACTCTAGCGGTTTGCTTCGTTTCCTAACTATATTTGTCAAGTCGAACTTATATTGGACTTTGTGTTAACTTGTCTTATTCTAAGTGTTCATTCCTCTTCTATTTGCAATGTTTTGTTACTTGTTACCGACTTTAAAAATTTTCAAAGTCATCTCTCTTTTTAAATCTTAAAAAATGCCTTTCCTTATTTGTCGCTAGCTTTAGGGTCGGAAATTTCAATTCCCTGAAAGGCGCCATTTATTTTAATTAAATCAAGTCGATCAAGTCTAAATATATTAAAAATTAACATTTGAAATATTAAATATCTCACTTAGATAATAAATCAAATACTTCATGTTTTCAAACAAACTTTAGATAAATTGTTTTTCTCAATTTAAGTAAAACATTTTAGTGAAATTAGTTAGTTGTCGGATAATTGTGAGTTAGTGAGTATTTTAGGTGCCACAAATAGCTTCCCAAAATATAATTAATAATCCCGAACCCCCCTTAAGGTTTTCAATCTGTTTTGTGTTTAAATCTTTTGAAAACTAAGTTTTATTGATTTTTCTTTTTTTTTTTTAAAAAAATAAAATAAGTGGCGACTCTAAAAAATTCAAAAACCATAAAATATTTTTTCCTAAATAAAACACATACCTAGTTCAAAAATCCATTTTAGGTACATCCCTAACTCTCTCCCTAAGTTGGTAAGACCCCGACCTCAAGTCAATCTTAGAAAAGTAGCCTGGCCCTTGGAGTTGATCAAACAAGTCGTCAATCCAAGGAAGAGGATAATTGTTCATAATGGTAATTTTATTTAATTAAAGATAGTCAATGCACATCCTAAGGGACCCATCCTTCTTCTTAACAAATAACACCAGAGCTCCCTATGGTGAAATAATACGTTGTATAAACCCCTTATCAAATAAGTCATCGAGTTAAAGCTTTTACTCTTTCAACTGCGCCGGAGCCATCTAGTATGGAGGGATTGAAATGGGATTCGTATTCGGTAACAAGTAAATACAAAAATCAATTTCCCATTAGGGAGGAATCTCGGGCAAATCATCCGGAAAAACATCTAGAAATTCCCTCACGACTGGGACCGACTCAATGGGATAAATGTTGGACTCAAGATCTTTGAATCTTACGATATGGTTAGAGATCATTTTAAAAGCTTTAAGACAAGAAATTGTACGACCTATAGGAATTGAGATACCCCCATCTACTCTTAGATGAGTTTATTAGGAAAGTTGAACTTGAGTACCCTTGTTGAACAATCACTGGAAGCAAAACTAGCATGCAACCAATTCATTCCCAAAATAATGTCAAAATCAACCTTATCAATTTTTGCAAAGTCCACCCATGTAACTCTATTGGGAAAAGATATAAGATATTTCCTAAAGACTTTTCTAGCCACAACGTAGTTTCCCACTAGGTTAGTAACCAAAAAAGGTTCAATCAACACATCAGGTAGAACATCAAACTTTCTAGCTACTAGAGTACTTACAAATGATAATATTGCACGTAGATCAAGTTAAGAATAAACATAAATAGAGAAGACTTGTAACATACCAGTGACCACATCGGGAGACTCTTCTTGTTCACCCCTAGAGTAGAGAGCATAAATTCGGTTCCTCTTTGGTGCTTCGGAACTACAACCACCTTATTGAGCTTGACCACTCCCCTTATCTTGACTCCCCACACTAGGGAAATCCCTAACCTTATCTCCACTCTTGACACATCCAAAAAAATTCTCCGTCCTAACTAGACACTCACCCCAATGCTTCTTACCATACATGGAACAAGTAGGTTTCTTGCTAGGTGAGTTCCTGCTTCATGCCTTTTCATACATAGTCTTAGACACGCTGTCCTTTTTAGCCTTGGTAAGGTTTGAAGGAACTTGGTTGGAAACCCTCTTTTAAAACTAAGCTTGTCTTGAATCTCAAGCCTACAATTAGATGTTCCTCCCTCACAAGACTTAATCCTCTTGAACTCCCTTTTCTTCCTATTGAATTTAGTTTCCTCAACTTGTTGTCTATTAACAGTCAATCGAGAGATATAAATATTGTCATGGATCATTGCAAAATAACACTACTCAACAAAGTCATCGAACACTCCCGTGACAAAGCAACTAATCTCATCCCTTGGGTTAGCCACCAAGGAAGTTGCATACTCGGACTATTTACTGAACATCAAGGAGTACTCTTGCAAACTCATACTTCATTGGCGAAGGATGATGAATTCCTTCACTTTGTCCTCCCTTTTCTCCCTAAGAAAGAAGAGATTAATAAAACCCTTCTAAACACCTCCCAAATGATAGGACCCTCTCTTAAGGCCGTATTGTCTCTCCATTAGTTATACCATGTTTGAGCTACATCCTTGAGTTGAAAGGAAGCTATCTTGACTCTTCATTTGAAGACAATTCATAAAATAGAGAATCTTGTAGACCTAATCAATGAAGTCTTGGGGATATTCATTCATTTTTTACCCAAAGAACGTAGGAGGATTCATTCTATTTAAGTCTTTCAAGCAGGAAACTGTGGTACTAGCATTTAGTTGAACACGGGCCCCAACCTCCTTATTCTCTTGAGCTGCCATGGCTTGAGCTTGGCTTGTCATGGCTTGATCTAAAGTAACAAATGTCGACCTTATCTCTCCATCCGTCATAGGTGGAGAAATGCCCATAGCTTGGTCTTTTAGAGGCACTTGATTGCCTTACTTCTTTGCCTTTGGGAGGAACTCCCGCATTAGCAAAATCTTTTTCTACTCTACTTGAGGCTACACGTCTTGTAGTGATATCCTATATCCACAATAAAAGGATTAGAAGAAAGAGTGCACGACATGACTTTAATAATTACCAGTAAGTGAGAATTCCTACACGTCACATAGCCTCTTATTCATAAGTGTGATACCCTTCACACCCATGAACAAGACTCTATGTAGACTTGGTTTAATGAGACATAAATCCTAAGATTTCTTTAAAATCATGCTCCAATACCATGTTTGTCACGACCGGGAAGCACCCCCTATACGGAACCGGCGGCAGCGTCCTCGGAGAGGATTAAGACTAGCCTCTTAGCATTCGTCATTACATTTCATAGGTTAGAAAGTATGGAAAATTAATTTTTTTTACATATCTATATAGTGAGATTTACATAGACCTCTCGCATACTACATAGGGAGTTCACTTAGACTCCTCGCATATGCAGAATACATAGACCTCTCATTTAGACAACATACGATACATAAGAATTAGTATAATACTCACTCTCATATTGAACCATCTAAAAGAGAAAAAATATTGGACATAGACAATACAAAGTCAATATGCAATTATAGGCTTCCATAAATATTCAAATGATAAAGGAATGAACAATGTCTTTAAGACGATACAACTTCAAAGCCAGAGCATAGAAAAGGTAACATTTTCAAACATGAGGACCTACCAACACTTGGAGAAAGAGTCCAAGTCTTCTTCAATCGGCCTCCTAGGAACTCAATGGCCGGAACCTACATAATTATAGAAAACATAGAAACATTGGTTAGTATACCACTTGTACTAAGTATGGGTATATGCACATAAAGCCATTCAAATACATGCATGAAAGAGACAATTTCTTTAACAACATGCTAAGTAATTTCGGAAGCCATTATGAACATACAAGAGAGCATATACAAGACAAAGCTCATATCAACACAGGTCATGTTTATAAACAAGAACAATATCATCATAATATCACATTACCATTTCATGTTTAATAAGTCATATCCTCAAAATACAAGACCTTTACCAACATTCCCCTCCCCAGCCTACAAGTTTAATGCTTATGTAGAGCCCCATAACCCCATATATTCACGTAAACATGATAGGAGATCATAAGAAATGCCTTGCTTCATAAAACATATCATCATCGGTAGTCATCACCGCATGTATCAATTTAGACCAATACCATGTTCATCAATGTAACCAACATCATGTAAGAGTAACATCATATAAAATCAACATCGTACATTTCATCATATCATAATACTTAATAACATAAGAAAAACCTCCTAGGACTTCTCTAAAATTCAACTAGTGCAATGCATAGATAGACTCACATACCCCTACCTACACTAAGTCAAACCCCCTAAGTCACAGTAGTTAGTGTTCATCTTTATTACTTGATTTTAATTTTCTGGAACAATTTCCTTCAGTGACATTGAGCATATGAGCTCAATGTGGAATTGGTGTCATGATTACCTACAACAAAGTAAGGTGGTCTACTTTCTAAGGTAAAACCAAAACATGAACATATCATTCTAGGTGGATCCACTAGCTAGTGTTCCTAAGGAGGCAACATAGTTAAAGAACTAGGAGACATGATTGAGATCCTGTTTAAGTAATATTGCATTGTACTCTCTATCTAATGGAATCATTGTGAACCTACATTCCGACATTGGAAAGGGACACCTCTCATATCTAGTTCACTCAGTGCTATGATAAAGTCCCTTTTTGAAAATTCTTTTAGCCTTTATTAATCAATCATAGCTTAGTATAGTTCATAGGAGACTAACCCCCTTGTATAAATTATCATTTAGCTACTTCCTTTCAATACAACTGATTCACAATCAACCTTATATCATCATACCTTAATCATAATCTCACAATTCATATAGTCAAGAAATTTCAATTAAAATTATCATAAAATCACCTACTTAATCTAATCACATGTAATACTTCAATTGAACATCATTAAGTAAAAGCCATAACAATTGAAGTAAAGGATTCAAGATCATAAGGTCTTACCAATTCACCTTCAAATCCTTCCTCAAGGTTTTACCATCAACCTAACAATATTCATCCATCAATATACTTAATAATATCATTTAGTAGTAGTTAACACAAGAACTAAGTAAATTGTATCATCACCACCTGATTCAACATCAATCCAAAACCTAGGGTTAGGGGAACAAGGTTCATCATGAATTCAATTAGAATTAGATTCAATACCAACAATAAATTACCCTAGGAAGTCTATGAATGAACTTGAATAGTTAAAACAAGTCTAACAAATCGATACATTCATCAATTCCCATTAATTCATGAGCAAGATCCAAGATTTGGGGAAATTTGAGAAAAGACATGATCCGCAAGAAATACCCCTAATTAAAATCATTTACTCAAAAATATACACTTAATTATCCATTTTAAATCCCAATTAGACAAAATCAATCACCAATTTCAAGTTTAGAAGAAAACTCATTTTGTAGAAGAAAATCCTTGGAATTTGGTGATTAAGAAATCAATTTTGAAACGAATTCTTGGGGAAAGGAAACCCAAGAGTGAAGAATCCATAACTAGATGAACCTTAAACCAAGAAATTTGAGTGAAATCCTAGAGAATTTTTTCTTCTTCTTGAAGCTTCTTACTTCCTTCAATAGAGGATGAATAGAGAGAGCAATTACAGAGATGTCAGAGCTTTCGGATTATGATATGGGAATTTGATTTGAGTGAGTGAATGATAGGTTAAACTGATTGAAAATCAATATATAAACCTCCCATGATATACCCAAAAGAATCCCTCACTTAAGTTGATCCTTTAATGAAGTCAAACTTTAATTCCAAATTTCAGCTTTTCATTGGGGAACAAGTTCGCAACGCGAAGCTGTTCCCGAAAGATTTTCTAAATTAATTTTTTAACCATAAGAGTCCTCTACGTGTCCTCAACGAGGAAATGATTCTTGAACAAGGATTCATCAAGTCTACGAAGCGGACAGGCTCACAGTTAGTGCAATTGGTCGTTGCCTCTTGGCAGATTTTTTGCAAAAGTTGGGGTCTCTTTGTAGACCCCTAAGGCGATCCTTGGGAGGTAGGAGCTGGAAGTTTTCATCCCATATTAATGATTTTACCTATTTAAAGTGATTTTAAAAGTTTTACACTTCATGCAAACCTTCCAACCCTTCACACAACCTGAGGACCTTCTACTAGTTCAATTTCAGTAACTTCCGGACATGTCTTTTTGTTTTTTACTTTTTGAATCTAACTCTTACTAACTTGTTTTGATACATTAAATAAGGATTATAAACAGAATTTTAGGGATTGGTTGATCATGTGAGGGTCTAGACCAAGTCATGGACTTTCGTAGTGTAACACTATCCCCCCTTAAGAACATTCGTCCCCGAATGACACTAAAATCTTTTTGTAGGGAAAGGATAGACTCAATGCTAGCAGCCCAACCAACAAAATGTGTATAATCATCATGAGTTAATGCTAATAGGAGTACTTCACGACTCCATTCAACATATAACACGGTATTACACATAGCAACCGAAATCACAACACATAAGAGCTCAACATTTCACAACACATAATGAGGAACTACCTTCTCAACATCAACATGAGCTCAGAATTACGTTCAAGATTTAGAATGCTATTTTTCTCAAGACATCATCAAAAGAAAAAAAAAACTCTCAAGCAGACAAAAAATATATTTCATGTTAGTGCAAGTTAACATAAAAGCCTTTTTCATGAAAAATCATATTGATATAAACCTTTACCAAATATATGCACATACTCAAGGACATGCTAAATTCATATTATTCATTATTTTCATCATTAGTAGTATTAATACACTGCTCTAAAATATATTGAAATATGGCAAAGTTCTGTGATACAGGTAGTAGCAATGCGTTCCAAACGTATCCAAATATGAATGGGATAAGCTTTCAGAAATAAACACTTACAGATAAGGTAAAACTATTTCCTACTTTGTTAAGGAAATAGTTTGAAGCGGTCAGGACAAAGAAGGAAAAATTATTTCCGACGTGTTTAAGGAAATAGTTTTTGGCAGTAAATAAGGAAAGTTTTGAGGAAGGTTTTGTTATTTAATTAAAGAAAGGTTGTTTATCATGTTCAAGTAGGAGAAGAAATACTATAGAGATGAGGAACAATGTTCCAGCGACAAAAGTTTAAAAGAAGTCCTTGTTGAGTTTGGTTTTAAGGATAAAAGAAGCGTGAGTTTTTGTTGCGTCAATTTGTGTTATGGCAAAGACAAAAACAAGTCGAAGTTTTGTTCAACAAGATTTTTAAGAGGCAAAATGAAGTTGGAACAAATAAGGATTTGCAAAATTTCTGATTCATAAATAGGGAGCTATTTTCATCACAATGATTGACACACTTACATAGACAGAAATTCAAAACACTATCTAGAGGTTTGAAAGAGTTTGGGCATTAACTTGGGGAGTGTTGCGAGTTAAGTGAGAAGTTATAAGATTGTATTCAAGAATCTTGTTACAATCTGATTTTTGTGAGTATGAACTTTTTGACAATTTGTAGAACTTGAAAAACATTAGAAGATATAAAATCGGGCGGTTTTATGTCTTTGGATAGCTAGAAATTAGAGTTTATATTTTCTTAGCTAGGAATTAAATTTTATAATTCCTCTAGGAATTGGATTTTGTAATTCCTAAGGTTATAGATCTTTGTAATCAGTTTATTATTTGAAGTTTATAAATAATACAAATTGTTGTTCAAATTGATTATCGTTAACTTTCAAACTAACAGAAACACGTTGTCTGCATGTGTTTCTTTGAAGAATACAGGCGGGTAGAAGGTATCAGAGCATGTTATCTTCGAAGAGTCTAATAACTTAAGATAGGATCATTATGAATTATGCACCTCTTTTTGGTCATGGTAAAGAGAATCACATCAACAGACCACCATTATTTAATGGAGAATAATACTCCTGGTGGAAGACAAGGATGGAAGACTTCATTCAAGATGAAGCTTACAAACTATGGGTTAGAATTACTAAAAGACCATTAACTCCCACAATTACTGATAGTGAAGGGAATACGGTACCTGAACCAAAAGAAAAATACGGAGAAGCGGACTACAAGATGCTAGGGAAGAATTCAAAAGCTAAGTGCATTCTCTTATGTGGACTAGGACCTGATGAGTTTAACCGGATCTCTAGTTGTAACTCTGTAAAACAAATATGGGACACTTTAAAAAATGCTCATGAAGATAAAACTAAAGTTTTGCTAGACATTGTTCTCAAGATGAAACCTTCAAGATTAAATCTGCAGAATCACTTCAAAATATGATCACCAGATTTACCACTGTTGTAAATGAGTTAATACCACTGTTGTGAACGAGTAAATATCCTTGGGCAAAGTATACACAACTAGGAACATGTAGACAAAATACTAAGGATTCTACCTATATCATGTGAAATAAAAGTCACTGCAATCAGAAAAGCTAATGATCTAACCAATATGACATTGTATGAATTAGTAGGAAATCTCAAAACTTATGATATGAATGTTTACAAAAGAGGTAAATGAAACAAGGAGAAAAATATTGGATTTAAAGTAATGCGACATTTATAGGCGGGGAAGTAGCCTTGTAGTCTTGCTTGTTCATCCTCGCGGAACTGAACTCCCTTGAGATAGGAAAAAATAAAAGTGATAAATGAGATATAGATGATGATGATTTGACACTGATAAGAAGAAACTTCAAGAAATTCTTCAAAAGGTGTTTGAATTCTACAAGGAAAACACCACCTACAAAAGAAAAAATTTCTAAGGAACCACAAGACGGAGGTTGTTTCAAATGTAGTCAAACAAATCATCAGATTAAGGATTGTCCTATGTGGGAAGTAAAACGGAAAAAGGGAAGAGCCAAAAAAGAGAAGAAGGAACTTCTCAACAAAAAGAAAAACAAAGAAAAGGAATAAGCAATGTATGCAACTTGGGAAACAGGTTCAGCCATATATGATGAAGTTGATGAGGACCTCGCTTTGATGGCCATAGAAGGATTAGAAACTGATCCTAAATCAGAATCTAAAGGAATGGAGGTAAATCTTTTTGTTTTAAAAGATAAACTAGTAAAGTTGTCTAAGAAAAAACTATCCTTCTTATTACTCACTTCCATAGATACAATTCAAGAACTAGTTAAAACGAAGAATCAATTGCTTGTTTCCATGACTAGTTTAATGTTTGAGTATATTGATCTTGAAAAAGTTAATTCTGATCTCAAAAAAGAAAATTAACTCCTGAAGAAAAAGGTACAACAACTTGATTCCTGCACTTTGGCGCTAAAATTTGAAATTCTAAAACAAAGTGTCATTGGGAATGAAAAAGAAAAAATAGTGGTGACCAAATCAGATATGACCAAGATCTAGTGAGATTAAACAATGAACTATCTTTTGAAAGGAAAAATTTTAGGAGAATGAGTCTTGAATTGTATACGATAAAAATTGATCTGGAAAGATCTATTAAATGGAAAAAATCTTCCATGATAGTAACATATCAAGGTAACAATACTAGTAACATAAGAACTGGAAATATGGTAAAATCAACCTATGATCGGAAATTCTTTGTTATGTATTATTTGTGGAAACTCAGGCCACTGTAAGGAAAATTTTCCGAAATACAATGTTACTGCAGAAAATAAAGCAAGAGGAACTTATAAAACTTTTCAAAGGAACTGGTATTCTCAAAGGAAACCTAATCTGCCCATGTGGGCTCATAATGTTCTTATTCATTCTTTTATCAATACAAAGGACTCAAGCTAGACTAGGTTCCTAAATATAACCTTTGAATTTGCAGGAAAAGTGAGAGGAAATAGGCAACATTCACCAATTGAACATGTTGCTTCAGATGCCTGATTGAAACTAGAAGAAATTCATCTCACTTGAGAAAAAAAAGGAATAGATGAATAGCATTGACTAAAAAAAGGGTTGAAAAAAAAGGGAAAGGCTGAAGAAGCATGTGAAAGGAACAAGTCCAACCTATGAAGTATATAACAATTATGCGCATATCAACCAATGAAAACACTTTCAAAAGGAACAATTTGGAACTTGGGGATGATTAAGGTCACATGAGTATCCCTCAATGACTAATTAACATTGCACATACTTCCCTCTAATCCGGAATTCTATGCTCAGTTTGTACATTAAGTTGTATGTCTCAATACCACTTTTAAAGTCATGCTACTCATGTACTGCAACATTGTATTTGCATCTTCCACGGGAGAAAGACTTAGTAAAATTGAAGAAAAATTCAGCATTATCCGGAGATCGAAAGTATGTGCACTACAATTATTCATGATTAAATGTGAAGTCAATGCACTTGAACCTATTTCTTCCACTTGTCCCAAAATATATTCACGCCCTAAATACTACTAAAACAAATATCTTTTAAAAAAGTCTTATCCCAAAGTGATGGTCTATGGTTGAGATGAATTCGGTGGAGGACATCTCTGCTTTGGTGCATTATAAAATATAGATTCAGAAAGTAGAGTGTGGTGGTTCTTAGAGGGAATCATTAGTATTGGGCAAAGTCTTGGAGGATTTACCTTGTGAGGGGGAATATTTTGGGGACCCTACAATTGCACAAAGTTCACTTGTTAGGCTAAACTTGGGTTCATCTAGTGAGGGTGAATATGTGGGAGACCCATTTTCCGAACCTAGTTCTTCTATTAGAAACCATATCAACATGGATTTGGTATTGATGCCAAAAAGTATTAGAGTTGGTGTTGCTCCTGATAGTACACTTCCTGGGAAAAATTGAGAGAACATGTTCCTTTACAAATGATATTCAAGAAAATTGTTCCTCTTATTGACTCTATTGAAATTGAAGATGAGAGAACTATATTTATCCTCTCATACCTGATCATTTGATATTATCTAGCCACTCTAGCCTTTGACTTTCAATTTTTTTTTCTTCACAAGTGTTTGATTCCAGCTTTAATTTTGATTACATTTGTGGTGCATATTCCTTTTGATTAATGCTAATGTTGGGTTTGAGTTTCAGGTTCATGACTATCTCCTATGTTTGTGCAAACGCTATGCTATAGGTAACTGAGTTACTGATTTTTTTAGTGTTTGATTAGGTGATAGCTAGTGGCCATAGTATCGAATTGTCATCTTTATATGGTTGTATGTATCCTCACAAAATGGTCTCTTTTTGTGCAGTGATTATTATCTTTTTGCTGAATGTCAAAAGGGGAAAGTTCATGTGCATATGAGCATATAAAATATGGAGTGTTTAACGTGTTCTTATGTTTTCTATTTGATACAAGCAAATTTCTATTTGATGCAAGTGGATGATTATTTGTCATTATCAAAAAACTTGTTAACACATTGTTCAGAAATTTTTTAAAATATGGCAATGTTCTTTTGTTCAAGTAGTAGCAACACGTTCAAACTATATCCAAATATGAATGGGATAAGCTTTCAGAAATAAACATTTACAAAGAAGGAAAATCTATTTTCTACTTGGTTAAGGAAATAGTTTGAGGCGGTCAAGAGAAAGAAGGAAAAGTATTTCCTACTTGTTTTAGAAATTAGTTTGTGGTAGTAAATAAGGAATATTTTGACGAAGTTTTACTTATTTAACTATGGTGAGTTTTGTAGGAGAACAAATACTACAGAGATGAGAAAAAATGTCCCAGGGACAAAAGCTTAAAAGAAGTCCATGTTGAGTTTGGTTTTAAAGACGAAAGAAGCGTGAGTTTTTGTTGAGGCAGTTTGTGTTGCGAAAAAGACAAAAAATGTCCAAGTTGAGTTCAACAAAATTTTCTAGAGGGAAAAACGAAATTGAAACAAATAAGGATTTGTTGAATTTCTAATGTATAAATAGGGAGCTATTTTCATCAGACAAACACACTTACATAGAGAGAAAATCAAAACACTATCAAGAGGTTTGAAAGTGTTTTTATATTAACTTGGGGAGTGTTGCGAGTTAAGTGAGAAGTGTTAAGATTGTATTCAAGAGTCTTGTTTACTATCTGAGTTTTGTGTGTAGGAGTTTTTTGACATGTTGTAGAACTTGATGAACATCGGAAGATATAAAACCAGGGGTTTTTGTGTCTTTGGGTAGCTAGAAATTAGAGTTTATAATTTCTTATCTAGGAATTAGAGCTTATAATTCCTTAGGTTACAGATCTTTATTGTTTTATTGTTTCATATTTATAAACAATACAAATTGTTGATTAAATTGATTATCATTATGTTTCAAACAAACAGAAACACGTTGTCTACACATTTTCCTTTGAAGAATTAAGGAGGGTAGAATTCTAATAATTAGGAATGACTAAACTTAATTAAAAAAAAGTATGAGGATAACGGGACTTCGTGTCGGCCTCGGCCTCCCATGTTCTTCCCTCAATTAGGTGGTTTCTCCATAGGACTTTTACGGAGGCCACCTCTTTGTTTCTCAACTTCTTGACTTGGTTGTCTAGAATTTGCACCGGAGCCTCTTCATAGGAAAGGCTTTCATCCACACCCAAGCATTCTATCGAAAGAATGACTACGGGATCACCAATACACTTTTTTAGAATGGAGACATGAAATACCAGATAAACCTAAGGTAATTCACTAGGTAATCTTAAATAGTATGCGACCTTTCAAAACCATTGCAAAACCTCATAGGACCCACATACCGGGGACTTAACTTCACCTCTTTGTCGAATCTCATCACCCATTTAATAGTTGAAATTTTCAAATACATCTTATCACCCACTTTGAATTCAAGATCTCTTCTTTTGTTGTCGGAATAGGACTTTTGCCGAGTATAGGTTGTTTTCAACCTGTCCCTTATAACCAAAACCTTCTCCAAATCATCATAGAAAATTTTTGGACCAAGTAGTGAGGACTCACAATCCCAAACCACCCAACTACAGATCTATATCTTCTACTATAGAGTGCTTCATATGGAGCCGTTGAAAAACTCAAATGGTGACTAGTATTAGAAGAGAACTCAATCAATGGCAAGTGACTGTCCCAATTCCTCTGAAGTCTATTACACAAGGTCTTAACATATCCTCAAGGGTTTGAATAGTACTTTGTGCTTGACCATCCGTTTGGGGACTAAAAACGCATCTAAGATTTACTTATGTACCTAAATCCTTTCTGAAAAGACCTCCAAAAACTAGATGTGAATTTAGCATCTTTATCCGATATGATGGAAAAAGGGATCCCATGAAGACTTACTATTTCATTAATGTACATACTTGCATATTCCTCCGCTGTATAGGTGGACTTAACTGGAATAAAGTAAGCAAATTTTATCAATCAACCACTATAACCCAAATTGAGTAATTTTACCTCTGGGTTCGAGACAACCCAACAAAGAATTCCTTATTAATTTTCTTCCACATCCATGTAGGACCACCCATTTCTTGAATTAGACCACTATTATGTACATGCTCGACTTTCAATTGTTTTAAATTTTGACATATGGACACAAACTCCACTATGTCCTTTTTGAAGACATCCCAACAATATACCTCTCTAAGGCCAAGATACATTTTGGTGGAACCCGAATGAATTGAAAATAGAGAACCAAGAGCTTCTTCCAAAACCCTTCTCATCAAATCATCAACACCTGCTGCATACAACCTATCTTGGTACCTTAGACACCATCCTCCTTTTGGGAGAAGACACATTCAACTTCCTAAATACCGATTTCTTCAACTTCATCAATAGTGAATCAAGATGTTGTTTAGACTTCACCTCAACCACTAAGGATTACTCGGATTTGTTATGAACCACAAAACCCTTGGTACCCTCAGGAAGTCAACACCAGGGCGGAGGTAAGCCTAAACTTCAAGGTTTTGAAGCTTCTTTCACATTCCTCTGAAACTTCACACTCTTTTGGGTAAAGGTAGTCAAAGGACAATAAATTGATGGAAATTCATCTACAAACATCCTATTGTACCTGGCTAAACCTACTAAACTCCTAATGTCAGTTGCAGTCAATTGTCTAGGCTAATTCTTAGCTGCCTCTATTCTCTTTTGATCTACCTCCATATTCTTACTAGGGATAATATGACTAAGAAACTCCACCGATCTCAACAAAAATTCGTACTTGGCAAATAGTGGTGTTCCTCAAGAACTTGCATTAACACTCTCAAATGACCCATATGATTCCCCTCATTTTTTGAATATACCAAGATATCGTCAATGAAGACAATCACAAAGATTATAGGTAATTTTAGAACACCCTATTCATTAGGTCCATAAAATCCGTTGGGGATTAGTGGGACCAAAATACATCGGTAGAAACTCATAGTTACCACACCTAGTTTGGAAAGACATTTTAGGTACATCCTTACCTCTCATCCTAAGTTGTTAATACCCTAACCTCAAGTCAATCTTAGAAAAGTAGCTTGTCCCTTGGAGTTGATCAAACGAGTCCTCAATCCTAGGGAGAGGATACTTGTTCTTGATGGTGACTTTATTAAGTTAACGATAGTCAATGCACATCCTAAGGGACCCATCCTTCTTCTTAAAAAACAACACCGGAACTCACCATGGTGAAATACTACTTATTATAAACCCCTTATATAATAAGTCATCGAGTTGGAGCTTCAACTCTTTCAACTCCGCCGGATCCATTAACTAAGAAGGGATTGAAATAAGATTCATATCTGGTAACAAGTTAATTTCCCATTTGGGATAAATCCCAGGCAAATCATCCAGAAAAACTTCTACAAATTCCCTCACTATGTGGACCAACTCAATGGGAGTAATATTGGACTAAAGATCTTTGACTCTTATTATATGGTTAGAGATCATTTTACAAGCTTTAAGACAAGAAATTATATGACCTCTAGGAATTGAGTTACCCCCCTTCCTTTCTAAGACGAGTTCATTAGGAAAGTTGAACTTGACTACCCTAGTTCGACATTCACTGGAAGCAAAACAAGCACACAACCAATTCATTAGAAAAATAACATCAAAATAAACCATATCAAGTTCTAGAAAATCTACCAATTTTACTCTATTGGGAAAAGATAAAGGAAAACTCCTAAAGACTCTTCTAGCCACAACATATCCACCCATTGGCGTAGTAACCGAAAAAGTTCAATCAACACATCGGGTAGAACATCAAACTTTCAAGCTACAATAGGACTTTAGCTTAGCACCGAGTGAACCAGATATGAGAGTTCACCTTTCCCAATGTGGGAAGGTAGGTTAAAAATGATTCTAATGAGATAGATATTACAATGCAATGGTGCATAAAGAGGGTATAAAGCATATCTTTTAGTTCTTGAACTATGTTTCCCCATAGGAATACTAGCTAGTGGATCAACCTAGAATGCTATTTTAATGTTTTTGTTCTACGTTGGCAAGTAGACCACCTTCTTCTACTGCAGGATTTCATGAAACCATATTCCACTTTTATCTCATGTGATCTATGTCGGTTAAGGCAATTGTTCCCGAAAATAAAATTAAGTAACGAAGATAAACACTAACTGTGGTGATTTAACGGGTTTGACTTAGTGTAGGTAGGGGTATGGGATTCTGTCTATGCATTGCACTAGAAGACTTGAGAAAAGTCCTACGAAATTGTTCTTATGTTATTAAGTATTATGGTATGATGAAATGTACAATGTTGATTTTATATGATGTTACTCTTACATGATATTGGCTACATTGATGAACATGGTATTGGTCTTAATTGTTATATGTGGTGACGACTACCTATAATGATATGTGTTATGAAGCAAGTCATTATTTTGGATCTCCTATCTTGTTTACTTGATTGTGTAGGGTTATGGTGCTCCAAATGAGCATTGCAATTGCTGGCTTGGGAGGGGATTGTTGACAAGGGTCTTGTACGTTGAGGATATGACTTTTTGAACATCAAACTGAATATGCCTTGTGTTTTTGTGATCTTTGTCTTGTATATGCTCTCATATCTAGTTCACTCGGTGCTAAGCTAAAGTCCCTTTTTGAATTGTATTTAAGCCTTTAGTAAGCAATCATAGCTTAGAATAGGTCATAGGATACTAACACCCTTGTATAACATATCACTTAGCTCATTATTAGGTATTGCATGAGAAATTTCATTCAATACAACCCTTCAATTTATGAGAATAACAACATCATCATCATATCATAGTAAGAAACATAACTGCTTCACAATCAACCTTATATCATCATACCTTACTCATAATCTCACAATTCAAATTGTCATGAAATTTCAATTACATTCATCATACCATCAACTACTTAATCTAATCACATGTAATACTTTAATTGAATATCATCAAGTATAAGTCATCACGATTGAAGTAAATGATTCAAGATCATAAGGTCATACCAATTCTGCTTCAAATATTTCCTCATGGTTTTACCATCATACAACCATATTCATCCATAAATATACTTAATAGCATCATATAATAGTAATTAACAAAAGTAGTAAGTCACTTGTATAATCACTACTCAATCCAACATCAATCCATAACCTAGGGTTAGGGAATAGGGTTCATCTTGAATTTTTCAAGAATTAGATTCGATCCCAAAAATACATTACCCTAGGCAATAAATGAATGAATTAGAATAGTTAAAACAAGTCTAACAATCAATACATTCATCACCATCAATTAATAAGCAAGATACAAGATTTGGGGATATTGGAAAAAGACATGATCCACACTGAATACCCCTAAATTATCATCAATTACTCAACACCTACAATTAATTAGCATTGGTAATCACAATTAGACATAATCAATCATCAATTTAAAGTCTAGAAGAAATCTCTTGGAATTGGCTGATTTAGAAATCAACTTTGAAAGGACCTCTTGGGGAAAGGAAACCCTAGAGTGAACAATGCATACATTAATGAAGATTAATCCACAAAATTCTTGTGAAATCCTTTAGAATTTGGTCTTCTTCCTCAAACATCTTGCTTCGTTTCATGCAGGATGAATAGAGAGAGAAAGTAGAGAGAGGTGACAACTTTTGGGTTTTGATTAGGAGATTTGATTTGAGTGAGTGAATGTAACGTAAAACTGATTGAAAATAAATATGTAAACCTCCTATGAAATACACAAAATACCCCACACTTAAGTTGACCCTTTAATGAAGTCAAACTTCAATTCCAAATTTCAGTTTTTCATCGGGGAACAAGCTCGCAAAGCAGAGCTGTTCCCGCAAGATTTTCTAAATTAATTTTTGAACAAGAAGAGTCTGCTAAATTTTATAGACGCGGAAAAGATTTTTGACCAAGCGTGCACCAAGTGCGTGATGCAGACGGTCTCCCACTTAGTGCAATTGGTCTCTGCCTCATGGCAGCTTGTTGGCCAAAGTTGGGGCCCTTTGCAGACCACTATGACGATCCTTGAAGGGTCAAACCTGGACATTTTACCCCTATATACATGATACTACTTACTTAAAGTTATTTTACAAGTTTTAGACTTCATACAACACTTCCAAACGTTCACACATCCTAAGGACGTTTTACTAGTTTAATTTCACTAACTTCTGGACGTCTTGGACGTTTCATAACGTTTTGACTCTAACACTTACTAAATAGTTTTACCCCATTAAATAAGGCTTAGAAACAGTACTTTAAGGTTTATTTCATCATGTGAGGATCTATATTAAGTCATGGACTTTCGGAGTGTTACACTTAACCCTGCTAAATCATTGAGTGGACCTATATTCCAAATCATGAACCTTGAATCGTCATTTATATTCAATGTGGATTTAAAGTTAAGTATCGAGTGTTCTTTCGAATTTTTTTTAGAAAATCCATTTTAGTCTTTTTGAGGAGGACTCTAGAAATTCTAATAATTTGTTTCAACACTCAAGTAAGTGAGTATCGGAGCTAGGAGAATGTATTCATGAGTTTACTTTATCATTAAAATATTATTCTTATTATGAACCATAACAGTTGAATACATAATTCACATTCAAGAGAGAATTAAGAGTAGAGTTCAAGGAAGCCTTTGAGTTGAGTTGTGAATACTTTGAGATCCATCATCGCTTTTAATAAAGTATTAAGTGAGTATGATAATGTGAAGAGTTGTATACATGAGTTACTTATTAATATTGTGACCCTTGAGTCAAGATGTTCATGCCCATAACTTCCGCATGAATTCCTTAAATTGAGCATCATTTAGAGGAGTAGTATCTCCAAGTTCTGAGTCTTAAGTATTGAGTTCTTAATCCCCTTTGAGATTATATTTCTAATCATGGGACTATTACATGTTACCCATGAAGTCTTTGAGTTGATTTTTTCATTCCCGTTGTTTTGCTCAAACCATATAGGTCAAGCATCCTTGAGATGAGAATTATATTTGAATTCTTGAGTTGAGTATCATGCTTATAATTATGCATGAATCCTCAAAGTTAAGCATTCTTAGATTGAGTAGTATCATTGAAGTTCTTGAGTTCCATGTATTGAGTTCTATCTAGGGTTATTGAAAACCTTCCATCGGGTCATTCACATCAATAATTGGGCATGTACCATATCTTAAGATGTCTTTTACAAAGGTTTCAACTTTGTTTTAAGACTTGAGCATTTAGTTGAGTAAGAGTAAAAGTGAAGTTCAGCATCTTCAAAAGATTATATAGGAACTATGTATTCCAAAAATAATATGTTTTCACATTTAAACAAGAAAAGAAAACCTTGATTTCACAAGTATCAGTGAGTTAGTTTATTTTTAGTAAAGAGTAATTGTTTTAACATTTTATCACGACCCAAGAGCACCTACTAGTCATAACACGGTGTACTACAACTCGAGGAGGTCTTATACAAGCTGTTATCATTCATTCAACACAAAGACATCAGAAAATATTGAGGAATTTAATAGTTTAAAATGTACAAGTGAAGTCATTTTCATAAAACACAAATAGAAGTCTAGTCTTAAGGACACAGAACATAAAATGTCTTAAACATACAAGTAAATGATATTAAGGTAAATGGATGTTGTCCTCAAAGTTATGAAAACTCACCAAGATATTGAATATTTTAAATCGTTGAAACACTAGCCTCTAAAACAACTCAAAGTTCCAACACTATATTTTTGTTAGAATGTAGGCAACATACTTGAGTACAAAGGTACTACGTTTGAAAGATAGAATAACATCATAAGAGCATCTCTAAAGGTTATTCAACATAAGACATAAGCATAACATACAATAACATAATATGCGAATCATATAATACAAGTCAACCTAAGACATAGTAAATGAGCATGGAAGATAAATCATAATAATATCAACATAATTAACCCTTGGTCATCCTTATCATGATAACACTATTCTAAAGTAACCTCAAAATCATACAAGTGAAAAGCAAGAATAACATTCTAAAATAATACCCAAGCCAAGTATCCCTTTTTGGTCATCTCAATCATAATCTAACTAGATGGTAAACTCAAAATATGCTCCATGCCAAAACGGTACCATACACGTAAGTAACCCCACGACACACTTGTGCAATGCATGAAAGTCTATCCCATACTATCCTTCACAATAAGCATAGCCTTGATGTCATCCTAGTCATATTAAGTTTAGTTTGAGTCTAATGTATATATACTTAGTGTATTTTGAGTCATTTGTGTATTTATGAGATAACCAACATGATTAGTTTGGTAGGGAAACTTATTGGGAGAAACCTCAACAAAAAGGGACAAAGGAATAAATATAAAGATTTTAGTAAAAAGAGAACAAGGAAGATGCTAAAGAAAATTCTCCAAGGCATTTTTGTGATGGCCCTATGTCGTGGAGAAGGATGCAAAATTAGGGTCACAAAATTAAATAAAGGAAGAACATCTCGTGATGCCTCTGCGTCGTGCAGAAGAAGAAAATTTTTTGGACGAGAATCTTGAATGAATTCCGCGTCGCGCTTCTGAGTCCCTGAAGTGGATTTTTTAATTTTTAGTATGAATATGTTTTTTTATTAAACAGTTTTTTCTTGGTTTTGAAGAACGACAACTTTGGAGATGTTTTTATGATGTTCTAGTGTTACTTCTAAATCTCTTTTCCTTTCAATCATTTTGATGATTCATAACCACTATACGATTAATTTTTGAACTATGAGTAGCTAAATACCTTAGCTCTAGGGTTACGGTTACATGATAAATGTGATGTTTTGAGTTTATTTTTGGGTTATTATTATTGTCATATGACTATCCTATGTTATTGTATATGTATTTCAAGATTGATCACCATAAAAATAAATCCATTGTCTGAATCGAACTAGGGAGAGAAATAAGAGGATATAAATTGGATCATAGGTAGCTTGTGAACTATAAATAGCTCGGGTTTATTTTATCTAAGATAGGGATATACCTAGAAACCTCGCTTGAGTCACCATTTCGGAAGATAACATAATAATCGGTAATTAATCACTCTATCGTAGCTCAATGTTGTAGTTAAGGTTTTAATTATTGCAAGAGATTAGTTGTCGGGAGACAATGATCATACATCTGACAACGTGATTCATTGATTCGATAGTTAGTAATAACCCATTTAAATAATATTGATTGCATAATTCCAGATAAAATCTGCAACCCTGATCTTTACAAAGTCATTATTTCAAATCGTAGAAAATGAATTGCACACTTTACAATTTGGTTTAAGTAGAAGTAGAAAATACATACTCTTGAAAGCTGGAATTACATTTGTGTTAAACTGCAAGTTAGGTGAATTGATCAGTTTTAATTGGAAGTCCCTTTGGGTACGATACCCGGCTCTCACAAAGAGCTACTTTTTATTTGTATGATCACATACACTTGAATGTTGGTTTGATCTCAACATGTTTTTGGCGCCGCTGTCGGGAACTTTTGATTTAGGAAAATTTTTATTTTTCTGATTTGTGAAGTAAAACGCAATTGTCAACAACTTGATTTTAGCATTTCGTTGTTGCAGGTTGTTGTGAAACTTCAAACAGGAAAAAGACTAAGAATTTGTTTCACCTAACTTGGAACCTGAAAGATTCGTAAACAGAAGGTAGAGACAAGGTGGATATCCAAGTCCTCTAGAAACTGGTGATCTACCATCTCATGTTAAAAGAAGAGATGAAAGAGAGAAAAACCTGAGACAATGACACCTGTGGAGATGAAAGTCAAAGTTGTGGTATTCCCACGCCCCTCCATTGTGACGTCTTGCACTTAGATACCTGATGTTAGTTGGAGATTTTAACCGAAGTAGAGTATGGTGCAAATTTTGCAAACAAATGGGCAGTTCACTAGTCTTTCTTATGAGGATCCAATACATCATATTCAAAACTCCTCGAGATAAGTAATATTTATACTCCAACTAGAGTGAACAAATTTTACGTGAGGCTCACATTATTACCCTTGTTTGTACATGGGGACACAAAAAGATAGTTGAACTCAGAGACTACGAATTAAATAACCACCTGGGACGATATAGAACATAATTCATCAGATTTATTACATTTGGGAAAATGACCAAATTAAGGAGTAATATATTTAGTTTTAGGAAAAAATGTTGAGAGAAATTATACCAAGCATGGGAACGGTTTAAGTTATTCTTGATGAGATTTCCTTATAATGATCTATCTAACGAGGTGTTAGTCAATACCTTCATTGAATGGTTGGAGCCTAACATCAAGATTTTAGTTAATTCAGTTGTAGGTGGACAAGTCTTGGAGAAGTCTTATGTTGAACTGTTCACCTCGTTGAACTGAATTTCTCAGGGAAACTCAGTGTGGAGTGTAAGTGGAATGAAACCTGTAGTACAAAATACTGTAGGGATGCTGAAACTATATGATATCATTACACTGAGTGCTCATATTTCTACCATGAAAACTATGAACACATATTTTAGATACATGGCTCTGAGTTAGCAGTCAAATCAAGTCAATTCAGTTTAACAACAACCATCTAGGCATGAGATATGTGGAGCACAAATATAGGCTGCCAGGCTATGCTGATAGGTACCAACCACAGGCACAACCTGAGAAACCAAGAAACAATTCCAAAACATGAGTGTTAAGGATATATTGAAGAAGATTATGGTTGATCAAGCTAAATAAGCCGCAAATGTCAGAAACAATCAATTGGCTACTCAAATTATGGATAAACAATTCGGGCAATTTTCTAGTGTCAAAATTTATGACAACAATGAGGGTTTCATGGAACACTGACCCAAATCCTAAATAGGTGAATGCAGTGGTTTGCAATTAGAGGAGTTAGCTCCTAAGAAATGAAAAATTGAAGATCTAAACCAGGAGAGTGAACCCAATGAGGGTGGGTTCAAAGATAATGAAGAAGTTGCACTAGAAAAAAAAGTGCAACCAATAGTGAGACCACCATCCCCCTTTCCTCAGAATTTCAAGAAACAAAAGGAAAACAAATGTTTTGGTAAGTTTCTCTCACTTGAAAGAAGTTCCCATTAATTTGTCTTTGGTAGATATGTTGCAGGGTATACCTAGGTATGCAAAATACATGAATGACATTATGTGCAAAAAATAAGAGGTTAACAGAGCATGAGATAGTGGAACTTATTGAAGAGTGCAAATCCTGAAACAAGAACAAACTACCCATTAAATTGAATGATCTGGAAATTTTCAATGTTGAAACTACTAAAGGGCAGAGCATTCATGCTAGACGGTTGTATGACCTGGGATCTAGTATTAACTTAATGCAATTTTTTTTGTAAAAACATCTGGGGTTAGGTAGTCCTAAACCAACTATAGTTATTTTGCAATTAATGGATATATCAATGGCTAGGACTAAGGGTGTTGTTTAAGATGTGTTAGTACAAGTGGGATCTTTGATATTTCTAGTAGATTTTGTAGTGTAGAATTTTTAGCCTGATCCTAACGTCCCCTTCATCTTAAGGAAACCATTGTGACCGAGTGGAAGAAAAATGATTGATGTAGCAGTTGGGCAACTTACTATGAGAGCTCATGATAACGTAGAGGTTTTTGATGTGTATAAAGCCTTGAAGTTGCCAACTGCGCATGAAGAGTTCTCTGCCATAACCATAATTGATCTTTACGTAGAAGCTAAGTATATTGTAGTCAACAATACCCTAGAGAGAGTGTTAGTGGGTGATGACTTATATAGTGATGTTGAAGCACAAGAAATAGTGCAGTTCTTTGATGTATCACTTATATTGACAATTAAAAATCGTTGGGAGCCTCTAAATAGGATTTTGGGTCCTCCACCTAAGATGTCCATTGAAGAAGCACCAAAGTTAGAGCTCAAAACATTGACAGCCCACCTCAGGTATGCCTTTCTGGGTGAAAATAAAATTTTACCAGTTATTCTATTTGCAGAAAAATCAAACGAATAGGTGGAAGACACACTACTGATTCTAACAAGAAGGAAATCAGCTTTGGGATGGAAAATGTCTAAAATCCATGGAATTTGCCATTCTCTTTGTATACACAAAATATGCATGGAAGAACGGTACAAAAAAAGTTCACGACATTAGTGGAGGCTAAATCCATTGATGAAGGATGTTGTTAGGAAAGAGGTAATTAAGTTGATAGATTACAGGGATCGTATACCGGATATGTTACAACAAATGGGTAATTCCAATGCAGTATTTTCCCAAGAAGGGAGGAATGACAGTTGTGACCAATGAGAAGAATGAGTTGACCTACCAGAACATACACTGGGTGGAAGATTTCAATAGATTATAGAATAGTCAATGAAGCCACCAGGAAGGACCACTATACGGTACCTTTAATTTATCAAATATTAGACAGGTTGTCTCGGTAAGAGTATTATTGATTCACTGATTGGTACTCATGGTATAACCAGATAATAATTGCACTAGAGGATCAAGAGAAGACGACATTCACTTGACGATATGGAATGTATGCATTCAAACGTCACGTGCAATGCCCCCGCCACTATTAAAAGATGTATGATGGCTGTAACATTCAAGAAAATGTACTCGACTAGTATAGAGACTTTCTTGTTTTAAGAATAATTATTGGGGGTACATAGGCATCCCAATGCACAATATTGAGTAATATTAGACATATTAGAAAATATTGGCTTAAGGGTGTTAGAAAATTTCTATATATAAATAGGGGTGTAAAATAAAATCCAAGCTTGTCTAAGAAATGTACTTGCAATAAAAACCCTAAGCTAAAAATACACGTATTAATTCTGAACCCAACACATGAGGAACTAGGCATCCAAGAGTCAAGCCTAGGTACCATGGCTCATGATCATTTAAAATGATCATATAGAGTAAGCAGTGCCCAAGGATATAGTGAGGCTGCTTGGGACAACAAAAAGAAATGAGCATCAACACGTGTGCAAGTATTCATTTAGGGTGGTTAGGGCTGTTAGGGGCAGGTGCACATGTAGGTGTTAAGCAATATGGGGCTGAGCTTCCTAAAAAACTATAGGCTCTAACTAAGTTACCTAACTATCTATCTAACCTAGTACTAACTGAAATAAACTAACTAGTGCACCCGACAACTTAAGACCTAACCGGGTGACACTAACCTAGTAACTAACTCAAGAAACATCCTAGTACCTAACCTAGGATGGTCCAAAAGGGTTGGTTATGGTCCTAGTGACTGAGGGGTAATTACCCTAGGTCACATAATTAGTAAAATATTTAACTTAATTAATTAATTTAAATGGTCAAACCAAAATCCTTACCCTTGATAAGTAACTAACTAAGAAATATCCTAGTACCTATCCTACGATGGTCCAAAGGGTTGGTTATGGTCGTAACAACATAGGTGTACTTTAATAATTACCGTAGGTTACCTAATTAATTAAATTATAGACTTAATTAATTAATTTAATTGGTCAAAACCGAAACCACTAAGCAATTTAAGAATTTCTGTTAAGTTAAATGTTATTCTAATTCTAGTCAATTTAGAAGGGGCATTTTAGTAATTAAATAATTAATTTATTTAATTAACTTATTAAGACTAAGGTTAATTAGTCAATATCAGTTCCTAATACATAGTAACTCACGACTAAAACAGAAGAAAAAGTGAGAAAAACAATGAGCAAAACGCAAGAAAAACAAAAAAATTTCTCTGTTCTCCTTAGGCGATTTTAAGGTATTCTTGAAGGTTTTAGTTCAAGGTGATCTTCGTAGATTAAATTCTACATAAGGTATGGGTTTTCTCTATTGTATTCCTTTCTCCAAAACGCTTTTCAAACGTTTTATGAATTCAAGATTATCGAAACTACGGTTGTTCCCAATGACATTGTTGAACGTCCATCTCCTTAGTTATCCTTGTTTTCGATCCTAATAGTATGTTGATGTACTCTCGAACATGTTGTTGGTATGTGTTTCTAACTGATTATTATGTTTAAGTTTAATGGATTTGAATATGTCGAATGAGACCTATAGGTTAGATCCATACGATTAATGCCTAATTGTGTTCAGAAGATGAAATTGTTATAATTCGTTAATGAAATTAAATTTACTGTTGAAAGGGGTGAAAATTTCAATTACTATTTGTATTTTACAGTGGATATGTTGTAAGTGTTTGGAATGTAATATTTCCAAGAAGCGATAAGAATGAGAATTTAAACTACATAATGAACCTTCTATAACAAATTAGGCATGACCAATGTAAATAATTGAATTCATAACCAAGGGTATGTCAATCATTGGGACAAGTCCCAACATACCCTATCCAAATGAACTATGAATATAGTAGTACATTGAAAAACTTTACAACTTTAATATAGAATGGTATAAAAGTACCGAATATCGTTGAACAAGATAAGGTGAGCAATAACATATGTCTCACTCACACCTAGACAATTATGTTAAAGATACTCACATAAGAGGGTATTAATAATCATGAGTCTAGTCTCATTAACAACGAGATGATAATGTAAGGTTAAATTCACATTTCATCAAGTAAAGAATGGGATGACCGGTTATCCACAGATTTAAGTAAACCTCATAACTAGAATCAAGCTTCCATAATGTTTGAGTCAACTATAAAAGTTATAAAGAACGAGAAATTGAGAAAAGCACTGATAGACTAGCAATGAGCTTGTGCAAGCACATGTATGTCTCATGAGATGAGACTCCACAAAGGTGGATAAGAGTCTCCAAAAATCTCCTAGTCATCGAACTATGTTGCCACCATAGGAACTAGCCAGTCCACCTATGAGAGTGGTTTAACATTGGCCAGTGAAACTACCAATTTTCAGTGTGGAGCAGACATTGAATATCATGTTTATCTCACATGATCTATGTAAGTTAAATTCTCAGGAAAGTATTCGGTTCACTTTAGCCGTGAACCACCTCTTTTGATTGTGGGGAAGATACTGGACTTGGTTTAACTTTAGCTGGTGAACCACCTTTTTTCAGTGTTGGGCAGATAGTGGAATTATGTTTAGCTCACATGATGTAGGTTCACTTTGATGGGTGAACCACCCCTTTTAGGTGTGGGGAAGACACTGGATTTCATGCTAGGTCACATGATCTTAATGCTGAAGGTTTCTTTAAGAAAATAAGAAAGAAAGAAGAAATGTATGTTCAAAGAGAGTTAAGAAAGGAAGATCTTTTGTATATCAAATAAACAGTGGTTGATAAGAATGAAGTTGTAACAAGTTATTGACTTATGCCAAATCAAGATATATGCTCAAATATCTCCACATTATTGAAATAATCAAATAATGAGCTTAGGCAAATAAAGAATGGTTTATAATGACTTCTTATATTATGACCAATAAAGGGAAGTAAAACCTAATGGCTAACATCATGCAAATGCATGGAAATGATTAAACAATGGGCATAGCCAATATGACTCCTTATATTATGTAAATGATCATATGCAAAAAAGATTGACTTATAATGAATTTCTATATTATGCCAATAAAGGGGAGAAAAAAATAAGGGCTAATCAATGCCCCAAAATCTTTATATCATGCAATTGATTAAATAATGGAAACAACCAATAATATGAATACATATGCCCCAATAACTTTATGTTATCCAAAAATGATCAAATCATTTGCATAACTAATAATATATATTCCAGCATCTTCACATTATGCAAAGGATCATATAACGGAATATCCAATAAAGATTGGCTTATACTGACTTTTTCTATTATGCTAATAATCAAATGATGGGCATAACCAATAAAGATTTGCTTATAAGAGCAAAAACTTAATAACTCATCAATTGAAGTAGAAATGTATGCCCCAACATCTTCATAATATGAAAATGATCAAATAAGTTGCCGAGCCAATAAAGGTTTGCGTACAAGGATTTCATGCCCAATTAAACAAGAATGGAAAGAATAACTTGTGAGTAAGGTAGTCAAATCATTTTCGTAGTCTTTTGGATTACTTACTTGATTTATTGTAGGTATGAGACTACAATGAATCATTGCACTTGTAAGTAAAACATAGAATCAAAGGAGATCATAGAACTACACAATTAAAAAAAGAAGAAGAAAAGACTGAAAAATAATGTAAAAATAGAAAAGAGAGTTCTCGGCCTATAGGGACCAAATTTATAAATTTTTGTTTGAGATGTTCTAAAATGATGTTCATGATTCCAAGGTTTTATGTTCATATAGAATATATGTTTTGTGCTTTGAATGCATTAAAGTATGTCATATTCATAACATAATTCATAAATAACGAATTAGGAGAGTCAACTGACTTCACTTTCAAAAACTGACATGTTGCTATACGAAGAGATATCCTTGATCATGCATAGTCCTTATTTGTATATTTGCAGACACTCATACTTAGTACATATGTGTACTAACCCTACACTATTACTATTCTATAGACGCAGGTCAGAGAGAAGATCGAACACTCATGAAGCGGTTTGCATTAGCGATCTCCAAACTTTGATAGGTCCTATAGATATCGAGGATGGAACATTCATTATTGTTACTTAGTACATTAGACATAGCTAGTGGATGTTGTCCCTAGCATTTCAATTCAGACATTTATTCTATGCTTTGTATCCATTTCGAAAACTATTAAGATATATTGATTCTTTCATTTGAATTGTTTAATCTATTATAGATGGTTGTTAATTGAGCTATGTAGAATATTACTCCTATGCAGTTAATGTATGAAGTCTACGTACAATTCTTTATGTTTTAAAAAGTTTTAAATTTTCTGCAAATTTAATTGTATGATTGTGATGAAAGCTTAGAAGAGGCTTGTCCGCGACCTCTAGTGTGGTTAACAACGCCGGTCGCGGTCGACTTCCAGATGCCAAGTGTGACAAACTTGGTATAAGAGCATGAGGTTAAATAACCTAGGAACTAAATCTCAAAGCAACCACATTGCGTAGTTTCTAACTAATGGTTTTGAAGTACACCACAATAATGACATAGAGACTTTGTGATGTTAGGAATCTTCCCTTCTTCTACTCTTATCGTGCTGACTAGAGCTTTGACATTTTGTGTCATTCAGCATCTAACTTCCTTTATTTTTGTAAGTGGGGAAAATGAACACAAGAATTAGGATGGCGAGTGGTCTAAGGCACCATATTCAAGATCTGGTATTTGCATTGTGGGCAATGATAGAAATGCCCAGCGTGATAGAAAGTCGTGTGGTAAGTGTGACTGTTAGCATGGAGGTGAGTGCATGGTAGGTTTAAATGGATGTTATGGGTGCGGTAAGAGTGGGCACGTGGTAGGGATTGCCTAAATGCAAAGAATCAGGCCAAAACAGATACTCAGCCTCGGCGTAATCCCACTGCTGCAGTCGTACCTCTCAAGAGAAATCAGTTTTAGGCGTTGAAAGGAAGAGAGGAGCAAGAAAAGTCCGCGTATGTTGTCACTGGTAACTTGCTTGTCTTTTCTTTTCCTGTTTATGCAATGTTAGATCCGGGATCTTCCTTGTCTTTTGTTACTCCGTTATTAGCTAGTAAATTTGACTTGTTTCCTGAGATCTTACATGAGTCATTTCTAGTTAGTACACCCATAGGAGACAATGTTAGGTCCAAAAGAGTATATAGATATTGCCAAATAACTGTTCTAGATATAGTTACTTATGTGAAGCTAATATAATTAACCATGCTTGATTTTTATATAGTTTGGGGTATGGATTGGCTCCATGAATGATATGCTACCATAGACTATCGAAATAGGGTAGTAAGGTTTCAGTTTCCAAATAAGTTAGAGTTTAAATGGGAAGGGCGTGGTTCAAATCCAACAAAGACAAATAGTTCCAATCTTAAAGACAACAATAGGTTATCTAACAGGTTAGGAGTCGATGAGAATCTTTCTTGTTAAGAGGTTCCCCGTTGCAATTTTAGATCGCCAAGTGAAACGGTTGAGGAACAAGGAGGTGCCCACTGTGAAGGTGTTATGGAGGAACCATCTTGTTGAGGGGGCAACATGGGAGGCCGAGGCCGGTAGGAGATCTCGTTACCCTTACTTTTTCAGTTTTTGTGGTTAGATATAGTCTTCCTAAGTCTTATTTTTGTTTATGAGACTCTAAATTTTAGTGCATTACGCAGTTTGGGTGTTTTAAGTACATAACTGTGTGTTTTATACTTGCACAATATGAGTGAATATTAGTTCATGCTTGCATTCATGTTTCTGTTTTTTGTATAGCATTTGCATGATTTTTGTGTTGCATGGGTGTGATGTGCATTAAGTTAAAGTAAGATTTTGAAGGTAGTTCCTCAATCTCATATATGAATCTTCAGATAAGCTTTAAGTGTTATGATCCATCTAGAGTAAGTTGTAAATAAAATATTCCAAAAGATGAAGTTCCAAGTATGTTGATGTGTTTTTTAAAATACCCTCTCTAATTCAAAATTATGTATTGTGTCATTCGGGTATGAATGTTCCTAGGGGGGGGGGATAATGTAACATTCCAGAAAATGTACTCATCTAGTGAAGATCCTTTTAAGTTTTAAGAATAGGTATTGGGGGTACATAGGTATCCCAATGCCCAATATTGAGTAATATTGGGCATATTAAAAAAATATTGGCTTAAGGGTGCTAGCCAATTTCTACATATAAAGTGGTAAGAAAATCCAAGCTTGTCTAAGTAATGTAGCTGCAATGAAAAGCCTAAGTTAAAAATACACATTAATTCTCAACCCAACATATGAGGTACTAGGCATCCTAGTGTCAAGCCTAGGTACCATGGCGCGTGATCATTAAAAATGATCATGTAGAGTAAGCAGTGTTCAACGATATACTGAGGATCCTTGGGACAACAAAAAGAAATGAGCAGCAAAACATGTGCAACCCATGCACAAACACATGTGCAAGAATTCAGTTGGGGTGGTTAGGGGCAGGCGCACATGTGCAGGTAAAGCCATGTGGGGATGAGATTACTAACAAACACTAGGCTTTAACTGACTTACCTCACTAGCTAACTAACCTAGAACTAACCGAAATAAATTAACTAGTGCACCCGACAACCTAAGACCTAACCGAGTGACACTAACCTTGTAACTAACTCAAGAAACATCCTAGTACCTAACCTAGGATAGTCCAAAAAGGTTGGTTATGGTCCTAATGACTTAGGGTACTTTAGAAATTAACCTAGGTCACTTAATTAATTAAATTAACAACTAAATCAATTGATTTAAATTGTCAAACAAAAATCCTTACACTAGACAAGTAACTAACTAAGAAACATCCTACTACCTAACTTCAGAAGGTCCAAAGTGTTAGTTATGGTCCTAAAAACTTAGGGGTACTTTAGTTATTACCCTAGGTTACCTAATTAATTGAATTATCTACTTAATTGATTAATTTAACTGGTAAAAGCCGAAACCACTAAGCAATTTCCAGATTTTGGTTAAGTCAAGTGTTCTTCAAATTCTAGTCAATTTTGGAGGGCATTTTAGTAATTGACTAATTAATTTTTTAATTAACTTAATTAGAATACGTTGAATTAGTCTATATCAGTTCCTAAGACCTAGTAATTGATGACTAAAATAGAAGACAAACATGAGAAAAACAGTGAGCAAAAAATAAGAAAAATAGAAAATTCTCTCGGTTCTCCTTAGGCGATTTCAACGCATTTTTCAAGGTTTTTGTGCAAGGTGATGTTCGTAGATTCAATTCTATATAAGGTTTGAGTTTTCTCTCTTGGATTCCTTTCTCCAAGAGGCTTTTTAAACGTTTTAGGAATTCAAGATCATCGAAACTAGGGTTGTTCCCAATTACATTGTTGAACGTCCATCTCTTTAGTTATCCTTGTTTTTGTATCCTAATAGTATGTAGATGTAACTCGAACATGTTGTTTGTATGTGGTGCTAACTGATCATTATATATAAGTTTTATGCAATTTGAATATGTCAAATGAAACCTATAGGTTAGATCCATATGATTGCCTAATTGTGTTCGACAAGATGAAATTGTTATAATTCATTTATGAAATTCAATTTACTATTGAAAGGGGTGAAGATTTTGATTACTATTTTTATTTACAGTAGATATGTTTGTAAGTATTTGGAATGTAATGTTTCCAAGAAAGACAAGATTGTGAATCAAAGCTAGTTAATGAACCTTGTATACCAAATTAAGCATAACTAATGTAACTCAATGAATTCATAACCAAGGGAATGCAAATCATTGGGACAAGTCTTAACATACCCTGTCCAAATGAACTATGAATATAGTAGTACATTGAATAATTCTATAACTTTCATAGAGAATGGTATAAAAACCAAATGTCATTGAACAAGATAAGGTGAGTAATAACATACTTAAAAGTTTAAGAATTATGAAAGTGTCAAGTATGAGGTGTTAAATGAAGTGAGATAAGTCTCACTCACACCTAGACAATTATGATAAAGATACTCACATAAGAGGATTTTAATAATCGCGAGACAAGTCTCATTAACACCAAGATGATAATGTAAGGTTAAATTCACATTTTATCAAGTAATGAAACGGATGACCCGTTATCCAAAGAGTTAAGTAAAATTCATGACTACAAACAAGCTTCCATAATGTTTGAGTCAACTCTAAAAGTTATAAAGAAAATTAAATTGAGAAAAACACCGATAGACTAGCAATGAAGTTGTGCAAGCACATGTAAGTCTCATTAGATGAGGCTCCACCAAGGTGGATAAGAGTCTCCAAAAATCTCCTAGTCTTCGAACTGTCTTACCAGCATAGGAACTAGCCAGTGGATTCTACCTAAGAGAGCTAGGTATGATGTGGTTTCACTTTGGCCGTTGAAACCACCCCTTTACGGTGTAGGGCAGATACTGAATTTCATGTTTAGCTCAGATTATCTATGTCGGTTAAATGCTTAAGAAAGTATTAAATTCACTTTTCCATGAACCACCTATTTTTTGTATGGGGAAGCCACTAGACTTGGTTTACTTTAGTGGGTGAACCACCCCTTTTCGGTGTTGGGTAGACACTAGATTTCATGTTTAGATCACATGATCTAGGTTCACTTTTATTTGTGAACCACTCATTTTCAGTGTGGGGTAGACAATGGATTTCATGCTAGCTCACATGATCTTAATGATAAAGATTTCTTTAAGAAAGTAAGAAAGAAAGAACAAGAAATGTGAGTTCAATGTGAGCAATGAAAGCAAGAGCTTAAGTATATCAAATCATCAGTTGTTGATGAGAATAAAGGTTTAACAAGTTATTGGCTTATGCCAAATAAAGATATATACTCCAATATCTTCACATTATGCAAATGATCAAATAATGGTCTAAGGCAAATAAAGAATGGCTTATAATGACTTCTTATATTATGCAAATAAAGGGGAGTAAAACATAATGGCTAATCAATGCCCCATAATCTTTATATCATGCAAATGATCAGATAATGGGCATAGCCAATAATGACTCCGTATATTATGTAAATGGTCATAGCCCATAAAGATTGGCTTATAATGACTTCTTACAATATGCCAATAAAGGGGATGAAAACATAATGTCTAATCATTGCCCCATAATCTTAATATCATGCAAAGGATCAAATAATGGGTACATCCAATAATATGAATACATAAGACCCAACAACTTTATGTTATCCAAAATGATCAAATAATGGGCATAGCCAGTAATATATGCTCCAGCATATTCTCCTTATGCAAAGGACATATAATGGGAATAGCCGATAAAGATTGGATTTTAATGACTTCTTATATTATGCTAATGATCAAATAATGGGTATAGCCAATAAAGATTGGCTTACAATAGCAAAGACTTAATAACTCATCAATTGAAGTAGGAATGTATGCCCCACCATATTCATAATATGAAAATGATCAAGTAAGTGTCCTAGCCAATAAAGATTGGCTTATTAGGATTTCATGCCCAATTTAACAGGAATGGAAAGAATAACTTGTGAGTAAGGTAGTTAAATCATTTCCTTAGTCTTTTGGATTACTAACTTGTTTCATTGTAGGTATGGGACTACAATGAATCATTGTACGTGTAAGTAAAATATAGGATCAACGGATTTCATTGAAATACACAGACAAAAAAAGGAAAGACTGAAAAATAAAATAATTATAGAAAAGAGTGCTCTCGGCCTATAGGGAGCAAATTTATAAATTTTCGTTTGAGATGTTCTAAAATTATGTTCATGATTCCAAGGTCTTATGTTCATATAGAAAATGAGTTATGTTCTTTGAATGCATTAAAATATGTCATACTCATAACATGATTCATAAAATAATGAATTAGGAACCTTATACTATTACTATTTTATAGGCGGAGTTCAGAGAGAAGATCGAAGACTCATTGAAGAGGCTTGGATTAGCGTTCTCCATACTTTTGTAGGTCCTATTGAGATCAAGGATGCTACATTCACTTTTCTAGCTTAGTACATTAGACATAGCTAGTGGTTGTTGTCCCTAGCGTTTCATTTCAGACATTTATCCTAAGCTTTTTATTAAGGTGGTTTTGCAATCTATTATGATATATTGATTCTTTCATTTTAATTGTTTAATCTTTTATAGATGGTTGTTAATTGAGCCATGTAGAATATCACTCCTATGAAATTAATATATGATGTGTAAGTACACTTCATTAAGTTTTAAAAAGTTTTATATTTTCTGCAAATTTAACTCTATGATTATGATAAAAGCTAAGACGAGGCTTGTCTGCGACCTCTAAGAGGTTTACGACGCTGATCGCGTTCGGATTCCAGAATCTGGGTGCGACAATGGAAATCTTCCCTGACATGGTGGAAAACTTTTTGAAGTGTTCATGGACAATATTTAGCTGCTTAGTGAGTCATTTAGACATTGTTTAACTAATCTTAATAGAGTTCTTGCTAGGTATGAGGAGACCTATTTGGTGCTGAACTAGGAAAAGTGTCAGTTCATAGTGAGAGAAGGAATTGTGTTGGGACGCAACATCTCCAAGAGAGGGCTAGAAGTTAATACACAAGAAGTGGAAGTTATTGAGAAGTTTCCCCAACACATATCAGTGAAAGGATATTGAAGCTTCACATCCAGACTTTTACAGGAGGTTCAACAAGAACTTCTATAAAACATCAAGAGCTATGTGCAACTTATTATGGAAAGAGATGAATATTTGTTTGATGAGAAATGCTAATAGGCTTTTGATATGCTAAAGCAGAAACTAATTGAACATCCTATATTGATTGCTCAAATTTGGGAGCTCTCGTTCGAGCTGATGTTTGATGCTACAGACATAGATGTTTGAGTAATTCTTAGGAAGGGAAAGGAAAAGGTTTCACACTTGATAAACTATGCGGATAAAACACTTGATACAGCCCAATCGAACTACATAGTGATAGAGAAGGAGATGTTAGCATTGGTTTTTGAATTTGATTAATTTAGATCATATCTGGTGGTAACCAAGGTGATAGTCTACGTTGAACATTTCATACGCTAAAATGACAACTCCCTAGAGAAGTGTAAGAAGTCGTAATCAAGTAGAGAACCAAACTAGTAGGTTGGAGTCGATCCGACAAGGAAAATGGTTTAGAATTAACTCTAATTCACTACTATATTTATTTAGCCAAGGTATTTACTAAATCAAGTAATTAAAGGGTTTTTATTTTATAAAAAATGTTCCTTAAAAAAACTATGTTAAGAAGTAAAACAAAGTAAATATTTATTTTTTATCAAGTTGTGATACTAACTAGAGTATATGTGTTCCCCACAGGTTCATAACGTCGTATTCCTTGAAATAGGAACTCTTTCCTAGTGTTTTTCCTGTAAAGTGGTAAGTTATGTATCTCCAAATCCGTAGTTCGGTATCAAGAGAATTTCACCCCATAACGTGTAACGACTACGGGTGTATATGCTAGTAAACATTACCTTAACCTCATATTAGACATCATAATTAATGTATTGCTTACTTATTATTTCCACCAATCCACAGTAGCCTATAAGATAGTATCACAGTAAATCTATGTTAATAATTCTTTTCTTACAACTACCTCCTCGGTCCGACAAGTAGAAACAAGGCTATTTTTAACGCGTGCACTCATTAAAAGAGTTCTAACTGAAAGAATCATCAATTCATGGAAAAACCAATTTGAGAATTGCTTATTTGCTAGGTTTACGTTGTTAATTTCCCATGGTTTCAATAACACAACTTGTGGATTTAGTTACCCATGCAAGCAATATGACAATTCATAGTTTTTAATGTAGAAATCATGAACTTACTCAACAATAAGGAGAAACCCAGAAATTTGACTTGAAATTTAAAGAAAAACCTTCAAATCAAACTCGAAATTAATTGATTACTAATGTTTGCAAAAATCAATCTCCAAATACAAAGGATAACAATAATAAAAGAGTCTAACCTCAAAAATAAGGTTTTAATCCCTTATATATAGAAAACATTTTCCTACAAAAAAATTTGAAATAAGAGAGTTGTATAGAAACAAGGCTTCATTCGACGACCTCACTGACGGATCATCGATTGAATGACAACTGCCTCTGTCAGTTCATACTTAGAAATATTTTTCTACACAGGGTAGCACCTTCTCTAAATGATACGACGGCCCCACAATATTGTCCATCGATTTGTTTATGCCCCGTCGATGCTCCTCTGTCGTTTCCATACTTATAATCTTGAAGAAGTTAGGTACTGGAACCTTCTCTGAACTAATCAATGGTTCACCATTGACATACTGTCGTTTTCTCTTGTGGTTCAACATTTTGTCAGATTTCCCCGATCTTCTCCCATAGCTTGAACTGCGCATCAACGATCACCACCTACGGACCGTCGATGGCCTTCTTAGGTAATCTTTTGCCTTTTTTTCCAGCTGCCTTATCCGTTTCAACCTGGACATCTTTCCTGCAAAACAAGACACGAACTTGTTAAAACTACTACTAAAAGTCTCCAGACACAAATAAGTCTTATGTAAAATGCATTGAAAATACCATGAAACCACGGTACCTCGACACCCTCAACATAAATTTGTTTTTTGTCCTCCAGCGATGCACTATGACTCAAAACAATATTTTTACAAAGTATACACTTTTAAGCTCTTGACGTTCCAACAACCATTCTAGTTCTCTCTATCGTCAGATCTCCTCCTGAGGCAAAGAAGTTCTCCTAGCCTGCTCTAACTTTGTCCTCTCTCTCTTTCGTGAATGGGCCTCATGATTGGCCTCAGTAGTATGGCTAAAATGGTGTCTCTTAGTACGTGGATGCTGCAAAGGTTGTGTCTCAATAGGTGGCTTGAACAACGCGTCTAACACTGTGTGCTCCGCTAGCTCGATGGGTGCACTCTCCGACTCCGTCCCCCTCATCTCTAAGATGGCATCCATATCAAATCGCAAACTAGCAACCGCAACCTAAGGATAAGAGAGGTATATTGTAAGGGCTCGTGCTAGCACACACATCTTAAAGGCGCCTAGACGTTGGTGAACCATCCGATTTTTTTGTTCGGTCTGCTAGGCCGCCCTCTTTTTGATTTGGTCCTCATCCTCAACAATGGATTTATGCATCCACGGATGCATTTGGTGTAGCAGGGTGGTAATCTGACCCTCCCACTTCAGGACTCACACTAGAGATTCTAGAGCTGCAGATAGGAGTGTGGAGCAAGATGAGGTAGGGGCCTTACTGGATGCATGTATGGAAGTAGCAAGGGTTGTGTCCGGATGATATGGAGTAACAGGGTTAGCCCCTTGTTCTAACTCCACTGTGTCTGCTAAATTGTCCCTCACTGGAGGCATATTAATACGGGGCCCTATCTGTGGTGCCGCTACATTGGCCTCGTCCATGATGAGGCCTATATCTACTGTCCCTACTGGGCTATGGAGTGTGTCACAGTGCGAAATTGGCACTCCGTATTTCCTGAAAAACAGGAAGACAAGACAATCAAACGGGTAAGTGGTAGACATCTTGAAGGACCTTTCGTGGATCATCGTTATTAGCACCCGAGCGAAATCTATCTCAAGCCCTGCCACCATAGTTTCCACCAACACCACCCTATCCTATGTAAGGAGATTATCAACATTTGTTAGCGATAGTCTGTGTTGGACTAGAAACTAGAAGAAATTTTCAAGCAACTTCTAGATTAACCCTCGGGGATCTAACACCCAGTTAGCTCTATCACCTTTGGTCGCCACATGTTGAGCCAACCATCGCTTTACGTATTGTCGCTATTCTAAGGTCCCCTGAAATGTGCCACACTCTATGATCTCCCACCTATAGTCAAAATTTTGAGTAGTTGGGGCCCATTGGGTACTAGTGGTCGGGTCGTATAGGAAACAACGGATGGTAGCCTCAAAAATATCAACTCGACAGCCCCAGATGAGTACAAAGGTGAGTGGGTACTGTTTTTTCTTGTTTTTACCACCTATCACTGGATCCTCTAAGAGTAGCCACATAGGAAGCATAAAACTCCAAAACTATCTCCTAACTATAGGAACCTAAAATTTAATCCATCCACTCAAACCTGTGTAGGCTTAATAAATAATGCACCTCGGAGACCGTGTTCACAGTCCCAGTGAGGACTCGGTGCTCTAATGTAACTAGTTGGGTCATCAACCCCTTCTAATTTATCATTTTTGCATATGGGTACACCTAACTTTGTCCAGCTACGCACAACCTATTCGATTCCTTCGTTATAGGTGCGAGTTCATCTGCTCAGGATGCAGGTGCAGACTCTAAGCTAGTAGCCTCATTAGACAAGTCTTAGTTTTTGTGTCCCTCTAAACTAGTGGCTCCATGTGATGCGAAACCAGAGGCAGTGATTGAATTTGGCCCAAAAAATTTGGCCGACCCGGAGGCAGAAGCAGATTCAGACCCAAAAGATTCCCCTTGAGAATTAGAACCAACCCCTGTTGGTGAGCTGATTAGTGTGCTCTCTTCATAAGACTTGGAGGCATTGATTACGAATATAGTTTCCTTCTAGGGGGTTCCTCTTGTGTCTCGTGCAGCCGGTTGGCGTTGTGGCACCTAGAAAGTCGTAGGTTGGGTATTGCTCATTGTCGGAGTTTACGATCATCCGACAAGACTGGACAATAGACTTAGATTTGACCCATTTGGGTAGATGATATATTTCTTGGGATCCATTGGTACCTTTAGTGTAGATGTTGTCTCAACTCAGCATTACTACAACTCGGAACGCATAAGGGGAAGAAGAGTTTCGAGCTAAAAAGAAAATATGTTCTGCAGATCATATCGTTGGGCACTATCGACGGTCCGTTGATGGGGTCCGTGGTCTAACACTTTTAATTATTCAATTATAGGAGGGAAAGCATACTTCTATAATTGAAACGACGGACGTGCATAACGGTCCATCGATCAATTGACAGACCGTAGTCCACTTTCGTCGTCTGACCCTTAATTTTATTTTAGGTGTTAGGAAAGACAGGTTCTTTGATGCAAGGAATAAACTAAGCGTCCAAACTCGATCACTGGCCAAAGAACAATGGAGGGAAAAGAGAATTTTAGGGAAGAAAGTGTTTAGGAATGGGAGGGTTCTTATTTTTTAGTGAAATGAGTTCTTGAGAGGTTGAGTTTTGGTGATATAGGAAGGAACTAAATGAATAAGAACGGTTATTGAAGAGAATTATTTTCAAGGAGGGAATGAATTTGAAACATTACATCTTTTAATATGACAGGCCGAGTCAGGTCAGTTCGCTGGTAGTTTGGATCGATGGAAGCCCATCGACGGTCCGTAAGTTAGTCAAAGGTCCGTTGATTAGGACAGTCGACTACCTCTATACTTAGTAAAAATAGGAATCATACCTGAGATCTTCGAAAATCATCGATGGAAAGATAGCCCGTCGATAGGGTCCATAGACATATGCACTTGATTATTTGCAGATATTTTCCTTTTGATACCTGCACATGTAACACTCATTAGGCCATTCATTTGGTGTTTGTTAAAAAACTTTTCAAAATTGGACCCTATACTACTCTCTAGCGAATAGTAGTACACAAGCAAGAATAAAATAAGAATAAAAATAAAATGAAACAAAAATACAACTAATGCTACAAAGAAAACATACCCTATCGTTGTCTAAATGATACACCTTGGTTTCCTCCTAAGAAGTGCTTGATTTACCCCTTGATTACTTAGACTTCATCAAGATGGTAGGCCTCAACACTTCATGCACACTCTCTGCATGACCCAGGTAGTTCTTTATCTGTTGCCTGTTTATCATGAACTTTGTGCCTTCCTTATTCTCCAACTTAAATGCTCCATGCGGAAACACTTTAGTGATTAGGAATGGATCTATCCACTTGGACTTGAGTTTGCACAGAAATAAGTGTAGCCTAGAGTTGAATAGAAATATGAAATCACCCACTGTAAATTCTCGTTTTTCAATACTTTAGACAGGATAATTCTTCATCTTCTCTTTGTACATGGCTGAACTTTTATAGGCTTTTAGGCGAAACTCATAAAAATCATTCAACCCATTTACTATTTGTTCCGCAACTTCAATCTAATCTAACTTCAACTTCTTCATTGCCCACATTTCCTTGTGCTCTAGCGCGACCGACAAGTGACAACTTAACCATATACAAGTTGGTATGGTTACACACCTATGGGAGTCTTGTATGCAGTGTGGCAGGCCCAAAGAGCACTGTTAAGCCTCCTTGATCAATTCCTTCTATTAGCATACCGTTTTCACTAGAATTTTCTTGATCTCACGATTGGACACCTCAGTTTGCCCGCTATTCTGTGGATGGTAACGAGTAGCCACATTATGGAGAACACCATATTTATGCAATAGTCCTTTGAACAATTTATTACACAAGTGAGAGCCACCATCACTAATAATGGCCCTGGGTGTGACAGATATAGATAAGATATTTTTTTTCAATAACGCGTTGACACTCTTTCCTTCATTGTTAGGAAGCACAATTGCTTCCACCCACTTTGACACAAAGTCGACAGCCATGAGTATATACTTCATCCCATGGGAACTCACAAATGGACCTATAATTCAATGTCTCATACATCAAATAACTCAACCACCCGAATAAGATTTAGGCAGAGTTCTTATCTATTCGAAATTTCTCCATCTAGTTAGCAACGATAACATAATTTTGTGAAATCATGAGCATCTTGGTGAATGGTTTGCCAATAGTATCCACACTTCAAGATCTTATGTGTAGTACAGATATCACTATGATGTCCTCTTACACAAAGGAGTGACATGCCTTCAATACAATTAGCATCTGAACTGTACATACACAACGACGAATAATCCCATTGGCACAACTCCAGTATAAGTAAGGCTCATCCCAAAAGAATTTTTTCACATCATGCATGAAATATTTCCTTTGGAGGAAGGTCAACTCAGATGGAACTATATCACTTTCCAGATAATTCGCAAAATTTGCGAACCAAGGGATTAAATCTTGAGAAGCGGCTAATATATGTTCATTAGGGAATGAATCATCAATTTCAGCTTTTTCTTCCGTTTCATGCATAGTGTCATCCTCCAATCTAGACAGGTGGTCAGTCACTTTATTGTCAATCCCCTTTCTATCTTTCACTTCGAAATAGAACTCTTGCTGCAACAATACCCATTTAATGAACCTTCGTTTCACATCCTTAATTGCCATCAAGTACCTAAAAATGGAGGGGTCTGTATGCACTATGAACTTTGTGCCACAAAAATAGTTGCGAAATTTTTTGAATGCAAACACTACCGCAAGAATTTCTTGTTCTTTTACTAGGTCATTTTTTCAAAATTCTTTACGGCTTTACCGGCTCAGTAAATGGGATGAAGGATTTTATCCCTTCTCTGTCCCAATAACTCACCGAGTGAAACTCCACTTGAATCACACATCAACGCAAATAACTCACTCCAATCTGCTGAAATAATAATAGGCGCAGACACCAAATTCCCTTTCAATTTTCCAAACACTTTTAAACTAGATTCATCGAAATAGAACTTATATTACTTCTCGAGTAGTTTTCAAAAAGGATGTGTAATTTTCTAAAAATCCTTAATAAATCATTGGTAGAAGCCAGTATACCCAAGGAAACTTCTCACACCCTTGATTGAGATGGGAGGGGGAAGCCTCTCGATTACTTATACTTTAGCTTGATGAACTTCTATCCCCTTTTCAAAGATTTGATGGCCGAACACTATACCTTATTTAACTATAAATTGACATTTTCCCCAATTACTTACCAGATTACAATCCTCACTCCGTTTTAGCAGCTCAGACAAATTACCCAAACACCGATCAAAGGAGTCGCCAACCACAGAAAAATTATCCATGAAAACCTCAATTGTTACCTCCACCATATCAGAGAATATCGACATCATACATCGCTGGAAGGTGGCCGGTGCATTCCATAACCCAAGTGACATTCTTTTGAAGACAAATGTCCCATAAGGGCAAGTAAAAGTGGTCGTATCTTGATCCTCAAGGAGATTGAGATTTGGTTTTAGCCCGAATTTCCATTAAGGAAACAATACCACCCTTTTGCTACGAGTCTATCTAACATTTGATCCATAGAAGTCATGGGGAAATGGTCCTTCTTAGTCGAAGCATTCAACTTTCGGAAGTCCATGCAAACACTCTTTTCGGTCATTGGTTGCATTAGAATAAACTCGCTCCCTTCATTAGGAACCACTGTCATCCCACCCTTTTTAAGTACACATTGAACATGAAATATCCAACTACTGTCAGCAATAGGGTAAATGACTCCAGCATTCAACCACTTGATGATCTCGTTTGTCACTACCTCTTGCATATGAGGTTTCAACTTTCTGTGGTGCTCAATACATGGTTTTTTGATAAAGCATGAGTTGGATTTTATGGGAATAAATACCGGGAGAGATCCCAATAATGTTCCGAATAGTCCACCCAATAGCTCTTGTGAACCATTTTAATACCGCCACTAAACACAGCACTTGTGCCCCATTAAAATTTGTGGCAATTATTACAGTCAAAGTCTCATCTATATCAAAGAAAAACATACCTTAGATGAGGCGGTAGAGCCTTATGATCTACTTTTGAGGCCTCTTCAAGAGATGGTTTTGCGGGTGGAGATTTGCGATGCTTCATATCCTACTCTAGTTTCTTTTGTTTTGACCGATAGTCGTTACGTTCAAGTGCAGCGATAAAAGACCATTACTCTTCAATACCATCACTGTCAAATTTCGTGACAACTACCGCTAGTGCCTCGACCCCTAGTCTCTCTTCTATTAGTACCTCTGACAAACTCTCAACCCTGTAAGATATAGAAAATACCATTTGGATCTCTCCATTCTTTTTCATGGACCTACATAGGTTGAAAGTTGCTTTTTCATTGTTCAACGTAAACTTCATCTATCATTTTCCCATATCAACCAATGCACTCCCATTGGAAAGGAATGACCTTCATAGAATAATTGGAACCTCATAATCAACCTCACATTAAAAAATCACAAAATGTTTGGAAATATTAATTACTCCACTTTTGCAACAAAGTCATGTAGTATATCAATTGAACTATTCAATGTTCGATCTGCAATAAGTAACCACATTGTAATGAGCTTTGGGTCACCCGAGTCTAACTTCTTATAAATTGTAAGAGGCATGAGATTTATGCTAGCAGCTAGAACACTACAATAGTGCATTCTGTCATCATCCTCAAAACTAACTAATCTTTTATTTTTCACCATATGATTCATAAACTTTGAAAAATCGGGCATTTATTCTAAAGCTTATATCAAAGTTACATTGATAGAAAGCTGTATAAACATAGTAATAAATCGCCACTATTTACCATCCTTAGTCTTCTTCACTAATAAATAAGGGAATGGTCATGGAGGTCTATGAATGGGGACAACTTTCAAAGAGACCTCTGCTTCTTTTATCATTTTGTCTATCTACTCTCTACTATCCTCTTCTACCTCATCGTCTTTTATGATACCATCTTCTACCATAGACGACATAAGTGGATCAATGGTCTGGTAACCTGCTCGAGTCGCGACTTTTATACAATGCCCATTATTATTAGAATTCTGGATAGTGTTGCTACGAATTATGCGAGGTTGGCGAGGGTTTACAATAGTAGACAATTGAGATATTTGTAGCTCTAGGTGCTTAAACTAAACCATGTGCATCCACCTTTAGTCCAATGTTTGCTAGGTCACCTTTAATCTCCTTGTCCTTTTTATGACTAGCGTCAAACCTCCTCAGCATGTTTTGCATCATATCCTCAACTCTCGCGATACTACCTCCACCATCCCTAGGAGCAGCATCTCTATTTTGAGGTGGAACATAGGGTCCACTCTGATCATACCTGTTAACATAGTTTCTTCGGTTGAAGTTTTTTCCGTGGTTGTAGCTCCCATCTCAGACATATTGGCCTTCTCGGTTGTAATTACATAGTCTTGACCTTTGTTTCCTTGACCTTGGAGGTAATTGTTCATATTGAAGCCTATGACATTTGGTCGGAAAACCCCTGTCCGATCATTCAATGCATAGGTATCCTCTTCATAATAGTTCTCGTGTGTCGGCGGTGGTAGTTTTGTCAAATAGTTCACCGCATCTACATTTTTTACATCTCCGTTCACATGTTTCTAACCCAACCTTGGCTCAATTATCATCTAAGTAAACCCTTCACGTATCTCATCTTCTTGCTTTGTTTGTGGATTGAACCACAAAAGTATTTTTCCCAATGTCCGACTTTCTATTGCTCCAAGTTTTGTTATGTTGAGATATTTTCTTTAATATCTCTGCAATCTCAGCATATGTACATTTCCCATAAGAGCAACCCTCAATAGTATCTAACACTGCCTTGTAGTTATCATCTTGACATTTGTAAACGTACTATTTTAGTGACTCATCATCAATGCAGTCTTTTGGGATTCCTCTCACGAAGGGAGTAAATCTGTCCTAAGATTTAATCAACGACTCTCCTAGTAGTACAACAAATATCTTCACTTTGGATGTGTTTGGTACGAAGGAAAATGTTTTCCTAGAAATTTTTTTTCTTGAAAACAAGTAGATTTTGGACTTATTTTCTCATGTTTGGCTGGTGAGTAAAAAATATTTTTCGGAAATGATTTTTGGTGTTTGATTTATGAATGAAAAATATTTTTGAGGAACATCTTTTATTTTTTCTAGAATACAAAATAATTTATGAAATTGAAAATATATTTTTAAAAACAATTTTTTTGGGTGGTGGTGATGATGAGGGGG